>NC_042618.1:129730052-129967371 GCF_901001135.1 Rhinatrema bivittatum
CCCATTCTTCTGTGCAGGTTACCCCCATGCCTACTGTTAAGGATGGTAACTCTCTGTCTGTGCAGGTTACCCCCATTCCTACTGTTAAGGATGGTAACTCTCTGTCTGTGCAGGTTACCTCCATGCCTGCTGTTAAGGATGGTAACTCTCTGTCTGTGCAGGTTACCCCCATTTCTACTGTTAAGGATGGTAACTGTCTGTGCAGGTTACCCCCATACCTACTGTTAAGGATGGTAACTCTCTGTCTGTGCAGGTTACCCCCATACCTACTGTTAAGGATGGTAACTCTCTGTCTGTGCAGGTTACCCCATACCTACTGTTAAGGATGGTAACTCTCTGTCTGTGCAGGTTACCCCCATACCTACTGTTAGGGATGGTAACTCTCTGTCTGTGCAGGTTACCTCCATGCCTACTGTTAAGGATAGTAACTGTCTGTGCAGGTTACCCCATGCCTACTGTTAAGGATGGTAACTCTCTGTGCAGGTTACCCCCATACCTACTGTTAAGGATGGTAACTCTCTGTGCAGGTTACCCCCATACCTACTGTTGGATGGTAACTCTCTGTCTGTGCAGGTTACCCCCATGCCTACTGTTAAGGATGGTAACTCTCTGTCTGTGCAGGTTACCCCCATACCTACTGTTGGTATGTCTCTGTCTGTGCAGGTTACCCCATACCTACTGTTAAGGATGGTAACTCTCTGTGCAGGTTACCCCCATACCTACTGTTAAGGATGGTAACTCTCTGTCTGTGCAGGTTACCCCCATTCCTACTGTTAAGGATGGTAACTCTCTGTCTGTGCAGGTTACCCCCATACCTACTGTTAAGGATGGTAACTCTCTGTCTGTGCAGGTTACCTCCATGCCTGCTGTTAAGGATGGTAACTCTCTGTCTGTGCAGGTTACCCCCATTCCTACTGTTAAGGATGGTAACTGTCTGTGCAGGTTACCCCCATACCTACTGTTAAGGATGGTAACTCTCTGTCTGTGCAGGTTACCCCCATGCCTACTGTTAATGATGGTAACTCTCTGTCTGTGCAGGTTACCCCCATACCTACTGTTAAGGATGGTAACTCTCTGTGCAGGTTACCCCATGCCTACTGTTAAGGATGGTAACTCTCTGTCTGTGCAGGTTACCCCCATTCCTACTGTTAAGGATGGTAACTCTCTGTCTGTGCAGGTTACCCCCATTTCTACTGTTAAGGATGGTAACTGTCTGTGCAGGTTACCCCCATACCTATTGTTAAGGATGGTAACTCTCTGTCTGTGCAGGTTACCCCCATACCTACTGTTAAGGATGGTAACTCTCTGTCTGTGCAGGTTACCCCATACCTACTGTTAAGGATGGTAACTCTCTGTCTGTGCAGGTTACCCCCATACCTACTGTTAAGGATGGTAACTCTCTGTCTGTGCAGGTTACCTCCATGCCTACTGTTAAGGATAGTAACTGTCTGTGCAGGTTACCCCATGCCTACTGTTAAGGATGGTAACTCTCTGTGCAGGTTACCCCCATACCTACTGTTAAGGATGGTAACTCTCTGTGCAGGTTACCCCCATACCTACTGTTGGATGGTAACTCTCTGTCTGTGCAGGTTACCCCCATGCCTACTGTTAAGGATGGTAACTCTCTGTCTGTGCAGGTTACCCCCATACCTACTGTTGGTATGTCTCTGTCTGTGCAGGTTACCCCATACCTACTGTTAAGGATGGTAACTCTCTGTGCAGGTTACCCCCATACCTACTGTTAAGGATGGTAACTCTCTGTGCAGGTTACCCCCATACCTACTTTTGGATGGTAACTCTCTGTCTGTGCAGGTTACCCCCATGCCTACTGTTAAGGATGGTAACTCTCTGTCTGTGCAGGTTACCCCCATACCTACTGTTGGTATGTCTCTGTCTGTGCAGGTTACCCCATACCTACTGTTAAGGATGGTAACTCTCTGTCTGTGCAGGTTACCTCCATGCCTACTAAGGATAGTAACTGTCTGTCTGTGCAGGTTATCCACACACCTACTGTTAAGGATAGTAACTGTTGCTCCATGCAGATTGCCACCATGTCTGCCACCCCTTACAAGTTATCCCCTTGCCTTCTGTTAAGGGTGGTAATAACTGCCTCTCCATGCAGGTTACTCCATACAGAAGTGTAACAACAGTTACATTTAAAAGTGTAACTGTTGCTCCATGCAGGTTACTCCATACACTTCTGTATGGCGTAACCTGCATGGAGTGGCAGTTATTACCACCCTTAACAGAAGGCAAGGGGATAACTTGTAAGGGGTGGCAGACATGGTGGCAATCTGCATGGAGCAACAGTTACTATCCTTAACAGTAGGTGTGGGGATAACCTGCACAGACAGACAGTTACTATCCTTAGTAGGCATGGAGGTAACCTGCACAGACAGAGAGTTACCATCCTTAACAGTAGGTATGGGGTAACCTGCACAGACAGAGACATACCAACAGTAGGTATGGGGGTAACCTGCACAGACAGAGAGTTACCATCCTTAACAGTAGGCATGGGGGTAACCTGCACAGACAGAGAGTTACCATCCAACAGTAGGTATGGGGGTAACCTGCACAGAGAGTTACCATCCTTAACAGTAGGTATGGGGTAACCTGCACAGAGAGTTACCATCCTTAACAGTAGGTATGGGGTAACCTGCACAGACAGAGACATACCAACAGTAGGTATGGGGGGTAACCTGCACAGACAGAGAGTTACCATCCTTAACAGTAGGCATGGGGGTAACCTGCACAGACAGAGAGTTACCATCCAACAGTAGGTATGGGGGTAACCTGCACAGAGAGTTACCATCCTTAACAGTAGGTATGGGGGTAACCTGCACAGAGAGTTACCATCCTTAACAGTAGGCATGGGGTAACCTGCACAGACAGTTACTATCCTTAACAGTAGGCATGGAGGTAACCTGCACAGACAGAGAGTTACCATCCTTAACAGTAGGTATGGGGGTAACCTGCACAGACAGAGAGTTACCATCCTTAACAGTAGGTATGGGGGTAACCTGCACAGACAGTTACCATCCTTAACAGTAGGAATGGGGGTAACCTGCACAGACAGAGAGTTACCATCCTTAACAGTAGGCATGGGGTAACCTGCACAGAGAGTTACCATCCTTAACAGTAGGTATGGGGGTAACCTGCACAGACAGAGAGTTACCATCATTAACAGTAGGCATGGGGGTAACCTGCACAGACAGAGAGTTACCATCCTTAACAGTAGGTATGGGGGTAACCTGCACAGACAGTTACCATCCTTAACAGTAGGAATGGGGGTAACCTGCACAGACAGAGAGTTACCATCCTTAACAGCAGGCATGGAGGTAACCTGCACAGACAGAGAGTTACCATCCTTAACAGTAGGTATGGGGGTAACCTGCACAGACAGAGAGTTACCATCCTTAACAGTAGGTATGGGGTAACCTGCACAGACAGAGACGTACCAACAGTAGGTATGGGGGTAACCTGCACAGACAGAGAGTTACCATCCTTAACAGTAGGCATGGGGGTAACCTGCACAGACAGAGAGTTACCATCCAACAGTAGGTATGGGGGTAACCTGCACAGAGAGTTACCATCCTTAACAGTAGGTATGGGGGTAACCTGCACAGAGAGTTACCATCCTTAACAGTAGGCATGGGGTAACCTGCACAGACAGTTACCATCCTTAACAGTAGGTATGGGGGTAACCTGCACAGACAGACAGTTACTATCCTTAACAGTAGGCATGGGGTAACTTGCACAGATAGACAGTTACTATCCTTAACAGTAGGCATGGGAGTAGTCTGCATAGGTTACACTATTTTTTTCATTTCCATCCTTTAGCCTCTAGGGATCCACAAGGTTTAACCCATGCTCTTTTGAATTCCATCATCAATTTCATTTTCACCACCTCTTCCAGGAGAGCATCCTTGTATCTCTACCACCTTCTTTGTGAATAAATATTTCCTGATGTTGGTTTTGAGTCATCCTCCCTGGAGTTTTATATCATGACCCCTTTCCAAGGGAAAAGGTTTGATGATTTGATGTTTGAGTATCATTAATACCTTTCAGTTATTTGAAGGTCTATAATCACATCTCCCCTGCACCTCCATTCCTCCAGGTTATACACACATTCAGGTCCTTCAGTCTCATCTTATACGGCTTTTGATGCAGACCCCACAGCATTTGGTCACCTTTCTCTGGACCACTTCTAGCCTGGCCTTATCCTTTTAGAGTTATGGTCTCCATAACTGAACATAGTACTCCAGGTGAGGCCTCACCAAAGAACTGTACAAGGGTATTATCACCTCCTTTATCCTGCTGGTTATTTCTTTCTATGCAGCATAATATCTCTATGGCTTTTGCCATCACTTTGTCACAATGTTTTGTTGCCTTCAGATCACCAGACACTATCACCCAAGGTTCCTCTCCTAGTCCATTCACATTAGTCTCGCCCTCCATCTCATACTGTGATTTCGGATTACTGTATCCTGCATGCATGACTCTACTTCCTGGCATTGAATCCCAGCTGCCAAATCTTCAACTACTTTACAAGCTTTCTTAAATCACCTTTCATTTTCTCTACTCATTAAGACATGTCTACTCTGAAGATCTTAGTGTCCTCCACCAAAAGACAAAAAATTTTCCTTCTATCCCCTTTGCAGTGTCACTCATGAAGATATTGAACAGAATTGGCCCCAAAACTGATCCTTGAGGTATTTCAGTTAACACTGTTCTCTGTTCACAGTAAGTTCCATTTACTATTACACACTATCTCTGGTCAGTCCGCCAATTTGTAATCCATTCTACCAATTTGTTACCGACTCCCAGGCTTCTCATTTTATTCAGGAGCCTCCTATGTGGGACTGTATTAAAGCTTTGCTGAAATCCAATTAGATCACATAGAAGGCTCTTCCTTGATCTAATTCTCTAATCACCCAATGAAAAAAAAATCAGATTTCTTTTTCAGGACTTTCCTCTGGTAAAACCATGTTGCATTGGGTATATCAACCCACCGGATTGTAGATAATTCACTATTCTTTCCTTCAGCAGAATCTCCATTAATTTTCCCACCACTTAGGTAAGACTAACCAGTCTGCAGTTTCCAGCCTCTTCTTTGCTACCATGTTTGTGAAGCTGGACCACCACTGCTCTTCTCCAATCTTGCGGTGCCACTTCCATTTCCAGGGATCTATTAAACAGGTTTTTCAGCAGTACCACAAGCACATCTTTGAGTTCCCTTAGAATCCTGGGATGTATTTCATCAGGCCACATGGCCTTGTCCACTTTTACTTTTCCTAGTTCTTCGCATACATTCTCTTCTGTAAATGGGGTTGCTTTTACCCCACTCCCATCCTTGGTCTTGTCAATCAACATCAATCCTACTTCAGGGTCTTCCTTAGTGAACACCGAACTGATGTATTTATGTAAAATTCCTGCTTTTTCCTCATCTTTCTCCACACATTGATACATGACTCCCTTCAATTTTACAATGCCACTTCTGTCCTTCCTCCTTTCTCTGATAAATGTTTTGTTACCTTGCTTGACCTCTTTGGTAATCCTTTTTTCCGCTTTACCTTTTGCTTTCCTGATTTCTTTCCTCATCTCCTTCAGCTTCGTCAGATATTCTTCCCTGTGTTTCTCTTGTTGGGAACCTTTGAACTTCTTGAACGCTGTTCTTTTTGCCTTTATTTTTTTAGCCACCTTCTTTGAAAACCAAATCAGTTTCTTTTTCTCTCTTACTTTTGTTTACTTTTCTGACAAAACATTTTGTTACCTTTATTATAGCCCCTTTTAATTCGGCCCACTGTTGTTCCACCTCACCCATGTTCTCCCAGTCTTCTTGCTCCTCCTCAAGATGTGTCCCCATTTTACAAAAGTCCATATTTTTTAAATCCAAAACTTGGATCTTTGTGTGCCTTCTCTCTAAATTGGTTGCTATATCCAATCATACCATCAGATGATCACTGGTGCTCATTTGTGAGTATTAGGTCAAGCATCACTCCCTCTCTCATGGGTTCCTTCACTATTGTTTGAGGTGGGTTTGACTTATCCAAGATGGGTAGGCCCAGGTCCTGGGAATGTCTTGGGGGGCAGGAGGGATGTTGCAGAGCCTCAGGGGCACTTTATTTTTTAAGAAATTTAACATAAATGAAAATACTTGAAAACCTTCATGTTAAATGAATGCACATCTCAAGAGACTGTGTGGCTGTGCCTTAGATTTTCTCTTCTCTACAGTCCAACCTCATGGGGAGGGAGTGGAGGGGGTGTGCAATCACACCAACAGTGTCAAGGGGTAGGAAAATCTTAAATTTGGCAGTGAGCAGAAATTGGGTTTGGGAGCTAAATCCAGATATTCTTCATGGAAGTACACAGGATAAAAAAGAAAGAGAAAAGGAATAGCATTAAAGAAGGAAGAGAGGGAGCAAATGGAAATAGATGGTTGAAGCATATCATCAGCCTTCCTAGATTGTGTGGGGACAATATTCTTCACTGTCACTGGAAGGTGTCATAAAGCTTAGGATTTCAGGCTTCAAATCTTGGTTAGGTTATGCTAAGTTGCCATCATAAAGACTGAGATTGTGTTTTCAGGCCTAGCTAGAAACAGCTGAAGGCAGAAGTACTGAAACTGACATGGTTACAGCATGTTAGGAATTATATATTTATATAGGGCCTGATTTTAAAAAGCATTTACTCGAGCAAAACTGGTTTTTGCTCGAGTAAATACACTTTACTCAAGTAAGTGGGCTTTTCAAAATTGCTACAATATATGCCATTGAATTGTCCATAGGATTTACTCAAGTAAGTGCACTTTACTCGAGTAAATAGCTTTTGAAAATTGCTACGATAGTATGTCACATTTACATGCGTAACGCCTTTGAAAATTACCCCCTAAATCTTTAGAGCCAAGCATAACCATATATGGAGATATTTAGAGTTGTTTACGCTGAGGTAGATCTTAAAAACATACGCGCGCGCATACTTTTGTTCGTGCCACCGGCGCGAACAAAAGTACACTGGATTTTATAAGATGCGCACGTAGCCGAGCGTATCTTATAAAATCCGGGGTCAGCGTGCGCAAGGCTGCGCAAAATCGGCAGCCTGCCTACACCGAGCCGCGCAGCCTGCCTCTGTTCCCTCTGAGGCTGCTCCGAAATCGGAGCGGCCTCGGAGGGAACTTTCCTTCCGTGTCCCCCCACCTTCCCCTCCCTTCCCCTATCTACCCCACACCCTAGCCCTACCTAAATCCCCCCCCCTACCTTTGTTGGGCAAGTTACGCCTGATTGAAGCAGGCGTAACTTGCGCGAGCTGCCTCGGCATCCCCCGGCACAGGCCGCAGTGCTGGGGGACTCAGGACCACCCTCCCAGCCCGCCCCCGAACCATTGCCACGCCCCCAGACCCACCCCAAACTGCCCCCTGACCCCAGACACGCCCCTGGACACGCACCCTCCCGCCCCTTTTACGAAGCCCCGGGATTTACGCGCCTTCCGGGGCTTTGTGCACGCCGGTGGCCTATGCAAAATAGGCGCGCTGGCGTGCGAGTGCCCTGCGCGCGTAAATCCAGCAGGATTTACGCGCGCAGGGCTTTTAAAATCTAGCCCATAGGCAATAAGTATCTTATGCATAGGTATTAGTTACATGAATTAGGTATAACTTCTTGGAATTCAATGCATATCAATATAATGTCATTATTCATGTAGAGTATGATATACTGACCATTGACTTGTCTAAAGATTGTTATCAATATCTAAATATTGTTTATAAGGTGCACATTTTTGTACGCTACTCAGAGCTCTCACATTATGGGTTACAGCTGGTGACCTGTTTTTTCTGTATGCACATGATCAAATAAATAAAATAAGGAAGTAAACTAATTGCATTCTGTTTCTTTAGTAATTACAAATTTTTCTTTAAAGCTTTTAAATTGGTACAGACAGAAGTGTACCAAGCCATGCCAAGAGGCCTCCCGGTTAAGTCCTATCTATGGGATTTTCCACAAAGATTTATTTGTGGTACAATCAATAGTAACACATTTCTTTGCTTTCCTAAAGGAATGTTTTTCTATCTCATAGGTTGATCCTCTTGTATAAATGTTACCACTCAAGACTCCAGAAGTGAAGTGAAAACGCTTTTATTTATTTCATAGTCAATAGAGGCTGAAAGCTGTTATACAGCTAGAAAACAAGCAGAAATGCATATCAGTAGTTGCAATGGGAACAGGATCCCTGGGAACTGCAAGGTGCCCTGGGAATGTTTGTCTCTGATTCTCTTGGCTTTAAAGGCACAGACCTTATTTACTATCCTAAGGTCTCATCTTCACAAGTAAGGTCTCATCTATCATAGTATTACATTAGAAGAAATCTTGGATGTCTTGACAGAATGCATTCAGCCTCATGGCCCATACATAAAACTTTCCCACTTCTCCCTATTCATCAACCTAAGAACAAAAAATGGGTTCCCAAGATCCAGTTTAGCAAAGTTCACATTGCAGATGCTTCCAAAATCTGATTGCAGCAAAGAGCTATAATTCTGAGAGAATTTTTTTTTCCATGTACGAATAATCTGATTTAATACAGAAGTCATTGAGAAGATAATGGTATCATTTGAATTCCCTTGTTCTAAAGAAAAGAAACAAGAAAAACAGCTGGATGTATTTTAGGATAACGAGCTACACAGAAATATCATGCTTCTATTGTTACTCACTGAAATGTAATTTAATATATATACACTGTATCAAAGCTAAGGTGAAATCAAATCAAAAAGAAGATGTCAGTTCCTGGTAAAAATATATACATACACACATAAAATAATTAATGAATCATCAACTATGACCAGAAGATAAGAGAACCATAATCTTCAACCCAAGCAATGATGTAAAACTAAATGTGAATATATCAACAAGATTCAGCATTATCTGGCTAACCCCTGGATTCATTAAAATGCTGTGTATGAGTAAGAGAGTGAAAGAAAGCAAGAGACAGCATCTGAATCGGACTCTCTATATAAGTACCACTTTAGATGGGCACATTTAACTCAGGGTGGGTTTGGGGGTTAGGAGGGGAATTGGGGGGGGGGGGGGAGAGGGGTTACATGCAGAGTCAGAGGAATTAACTATAAATTTGATATCACTGAAGCATTTCCATCATTTGAATTGATGAAAGGTACAACAAGAGGAGTTGATTATACAATGCTATCTCAGATAGGGCTGTTTGAAAAATGGTGTGGGCCATCCATTACCCCTACCATGTGACAGGGGCTGTCCAATGGCATTGGTAGCCCCTATTACATGGTAGGGGTGAAGGGTGGACTAATGGAGCTGCCATCCTGAGAACAGGAGGTCACTCCCAGGCACCCTGCTAGACCACTTATCTGGGGCTCCATATTTTATTTATTTATTTTTTTAATTTTATTTTTATTGCATTTAATTTTTACACAACAAGATTGTGATTTAGAAATAATTAGATGGATTACATCAGAAATATACTTCATAATAAGGAAAAAAATATATACATTTAAATTTACAATTCCTTAATCCACCTATCAAAAAATAAGTAATAGTGTGTGGGGGGGGGGGGTGAAGTGAAATTCAGAAATATTTAGAGTGATCCAAATTTTAACATACAGGAAAAAAGAATCTAGATGCCTACAAATTAGTACGCAATTGAGATGGCTCAAAAAATATATAAGTTGAGCTTGCATACTTAAGTACACATTTGCACGGGTACCTAAGAGTAAAGTTTGTACATTTCAACAGCGCTTCAGGCCTCATCTCTATAAATCGCTCTCTCCTCTCCTGCGTAACCCGAGTTAAATCAGGAAACAACCAGACTTTGTAACCATAGTACAACTCCAGTCTATTTTTTCATTCATTTCCTGTACTTTCTTTCCCTGATCTTCAATCTTTTTTTCATTGTCCAGAGTTCTTTTATTTGAATTAAAGCACATTTTGGAAAGATTAATAATGGCACCTTCTATGGCTACCAAAGCCTCCCAGATAGATTCCATTGTTATTTTTTCAGGTTTTTTAAGGAAATAAGACATAGCTTGAGGAGTCTCACCCACTTGCGTGGCTTCAGCCCCAGTGTCCCGATTCATCTCCAGCAGTTGAGAGTCAGGTAATACACTCTCAAATACTCGAGGTAAATAGGATCCGATTTGTGATACAGCCTCTGCTGAAATCGCTCGGTCCTGAAGAGGGTTACAGCTCCTGGTGTTCCTCCGTTGTGAGCTCTCGGCTCTGCAGGGTGCTCCGGTAAATGGTCTGCATCTCTCTTTTCCGCTGGGGGGGGGGGGGGGGGCGGCGTCTTTGGCGCACCGAGACTAAGCGAGATATCGTCTGCAATTGGTGGAGGTGTTCAGTCCTCACCTCCAACCTCCGCGGCACTCGCTCCAGGCTCTTTCGGCATGGATGAGAAGAAGATTTCAATTGATGTTTGTCGCACCTCCGGACTTGCAGAAAGGGCCTGGTTCTCACGAATCCTGGCTTTCCATTTGGTATGTGGCATTCTAAAAGTTATTTTGGTGTAGGAAATCGATTTTCAGGAACCAGTATTGCGGAGCCACCTTCTCTCCTGCTCATTCGGGCGCCATCTTAGTTCCACTCCTGGGGCTCTATATTTTAATAAATGGAAAGGGTTGGGGAGGGTTCTGGGGTTTTGGGTTTTTTAAATTAGTTTTTTTTTTTAATTCCCCAAATGCAACAAAATGCAACAAATGCAACAAAATAGGAACTATCATTGGTATTTATTTATTTATTTATTTATTTTTAATTTTTATATACCAAAATTCTTGTAGAGACTACAAATCACTCCGGTTTACATAAAACGAAAACGAAAAACTGCCCAACAGAGAAAGAGGCTTTACATAAAACAGTAGAACCGATGGAACAATATAACTAGATGACAATTAACATATTAAACATAGTGATAAATAAATATTATAGTTTAACATAGTAATAAATAAAAATTATATTATATGATATAATCTATACAGTTTAACTAATTAAAGTAGAATAATGGCATATAAACAATGCAAAATATATATAATAAAGTAAAATGAATTTCCTACTTCCTTGCAAACAAATTTTTCCTACTTCCTTGCAAACAAATGCCCATCCTTATTGAATAACTCTGCATCAGAGCAGTCCTAAAATTATCCAGTTATGCATACCTGGATTACATGATTCTTAACTGGCTATATTCAAAATATAGCCAGTTAAATATGTAACCTTTAGTAGGGTGTTTTAAGACCCAAGGGCACACAATCTAATTTATATCATCTGGAGGTGCTCCGGCTAACCAATCCACTCCCAGGCTGACTCTTAATCCATGTTAGCATGTGTGCTGCACTTTAAGTGCTTCTCATGAGGTGAAAGGCGGTAGTAATAATTAGACAAGACCAAGTCTGGATGTTAAAATAAAGTTTACTGATTCTTAAAGTTAAAGTCCATTTGTCCAAATTGATGGGTATATATCTGACTATAGTTGTTGCGGTCCTGGCCGCGAGCACCGCGACCAGGCCCTTACCTCCTTGTTCCCGGACCTGCTCCCGCCTCCGGAGCCCTGGCTTGCTGCCGCGAAGGTGCCTGAGGATGCCCTGCTCCTAGGCGCGCACGTGCCACTTGGGCGCCTTTCTAGCCCGTTTCCCACCAGTGGTGACTCCGCCCAGTTCCTGACGTCAGACGCCGTGGCCTTGATAAGCCGGCCGCGGCCATCCAGTCCTTGCCTTGCAACGGGTTAGCTTCCCGGTTTCCTGTTGCGCTGTGCCCAGGAGTGACTCGCTTGGCTTCGTCGCTCCGTTCCTGCTACAGTACCTGCTTGGTTCCTGTTTGCTTGCTACAGTACCTGCTTGGTTCCTGTCTGCCTGCTACAGTACCTGCTTGGTTCCTGTTTACCTGCTACAGTACTTGCCTGGTTCCAGTACCCGAGTCTTGCTACAGTTCCTGCCTGGTTCCAGAACCCGAACCCAGTTACAGTATTGCTACTGTCCTAGTCTCGGCAGTTATCAAGCGGCAAATCCATTTCATCTAAACTCAAGGTGTGGTTTAATGGGGATATGTGATTTTACACCTCGTGGCCAAAATGGAATCCTTTATTCAGTCTCTGGACAAGCCGGTTCGACTGGAAATAAATTTCATATGAATATGCACAGTGGGACTTGGTACTGCCAGTTGATTAGCGCTAACTAGAAGCTGTGGAGTGAGAAACATGACACTGCTACATTCTCATTTTATTACAGCAAGCCTGGTATCATGTGGGCTAAGTTGTATTTAATATTTTCAACATTTCTTCAGTTTATCTGTATACCATTTTCCATTGCTATCTCTAGAGTCATTGGCTCATTTGGAAGATTCTGACTTTACTGGGAAGTGTTCACTTTTCAGCGGAATATCTTTTTCACCATTTATTCAGAAAAGAATGTTTGAAAAGCCTTGCGCATAAAGGGGCAGATTTTCAAAGGCTACGCGTGTAACATATGCGCGTAACCTGTGAAAATCTGCCCCCGTGCGCACCGAGCCTATTTTGCATAGGCTCGGCAGCGCGTGCAAGCCCCGGGACGCGAATATGTCCCGGGGCTTCGGAAAAGGGGCGGGCTTGAGGCAGGGCCAGGGGCGTGGCTGTGGTCCGGGGGTGGGCCAGGGCGGGGCCAGGGCATAGCGGTGATGCGGGGGCGGTCTGGGGGCAGGGCCGAGTGCTCCTGCACAGCAGCCTGTGCTGGGGCATGATGCGCCGGCAACCGGCCGGCACATGCAAGTTACACCTGCCTCGGGCAGGCGTGACTAATGCAACAAAGGTAGGGGGGTTTAGGTAGGGCTGGGGGGTGGGTTAGATAGGGGAAGGGAGGGGGAGTTGGGGGGAATGGGGAAAGCCATCGGGGCTCCCCTAGGGCTTGGCGTGCGCAAGTGTGCACCCCCTTGCGTGCGCCGACCCTGGACGTGCATGTTATAAAATCGGGCATAGATTTGTTCGCGCCGGGTTGCACGAACAAATCTACACCCGCGTGTATTTTTTAAGATCTAGCCATCAGAGTCAGACAATGTATTTGAGTTTTCTTTTTCCTTTGTTACTGGACTCTAAAAGGACTGTAGTGATGATGCGCTGCAGGAGTGTTCAGAAATGCAGAATGATTACTTATAGTCTGCCTCATAACTAGAGTTTTGTCTTAGATTTAATAAGTTTACTGGTGTGTTAAATTTTGATTTGCATTTGGGAGTAGAGGTGAGAGGTGAAGAAAAGAAGGGGGAGTATACCCAAGCACATCGAAGTGAATGACCTCTCTTCATCCAGAGATTCTCTCAGTGTATATGAAGAGTAAGAGGGATGGGGGAGAGTTGGGGGTAGGGGTTTGAGCACTTGAATAGGTCATAGGAGAAGGGGGAGAGAGTAGGAGGAAGAGGCTGGAGAGGATTAGGTTGAGTAGAGGAGGAAAAGGGGATGGATGGGAGGGAGACTCTAACTTTTTTCAAAAGGTAGGGAGTGGGGTGGGGTGGTATTATATTCTAATGTGGAACAAAAATGACTTAAATGTGTTAAGGTATGCAAGGCTGAGTTCAGGTACGGTGCCAAAAACATGGATGGGGGTAATAGATTGTGGGTAGTTCTATCAAGATAGTTACTTGGAATGTCGATGGACTGGGTACTCCGGTCAAAAGGGAAAAAGTAATCCCTAATGTGAACCATCTGAAAGGCAAAATTATATTTTTGCAAGAAACCCATATGTCAGAGAGGGAACACTTTAAATTGAAGAAAAGGGAGTTTAAGCAGGTATTTGCAGTCCATTGCTCTTCTAACAGTAGAGAAGTAGTAATTCTGCTACATAAAACAATATCTTTTCAATTGCAATCATCTATTGGGGACCCTAAAGGTCACTATATAATTTCCTGGGTTTAATGTTTGGTATGCCTACCATTCTCCCATTGGTCTATGCACTGAATCAATATGATCATAGTTTTTTCACTGAAGTTACTTTACACATAGTTTCCCTGGGGACAGCTATGGTGATTATAAGTGGGGATTTGAATTGTGTAGCAGATCCTGACTTAGACCGTCAATCTAATTGTAAAATTTGCCCTCGGGGGTTTCTAAAGATATATCCTTTTTATGTAATGCACTTAAAATGCTGGATGTGTGGAGAACTCTCAACCCCTGTACAAAAGATTACACTCATTATGCCTGTTCACATGATGAAAAATCCATAATTGACTATATATTGATTTCTAAGAGTCTTTTCTGCAGGGTAGGGAATTCCCAAATTGAACCCTTGATGATCTCAGACCATTGTCCTGTTATTTGTGTACTTCAGGGAAGCAATAATCCCAATCCCTTTTCTAATTGGAAGTTGCCCCCATGGTTGTGTCAAGATGTAAAATTTAAGGTGTTTTTGCAATCAAAATAGGAAGATTATGGGAAATGGCAAAAGCGGTGCAAAGGGGGGAAAGAAATGGCTACTCAATTTGCAAAAAAAAGGAGTTGGACAGGGATACCTTGACCCTCACGTTACAACTGGATAAAGATAAAAGGTTATTAAATTCTCACACTACCCAAGATAATCATAAACAATTTTTGCTGATCCGGAAAATGCTAAATGATAAACTGCACCAGAAGGCTATGTCCTCAGTTTTTTTCTTTAAAACATCAGCTTTTTCTGTACGGGAACAAATCGGGCAAGATGCTGGCTAATCTAATTTATTTAAAAATTTATATACCGCATATCAAAAATTTCTATGCGGTTAACAGAATATATACATAAAATAATAATCATAGATATACAAAAACTACAACAATAAATGAGGCGGGGGGGGGGGGGGGGTCCTATAACTCCACTTATGTTACTAGTTTAAAAAAACAATCAGGTGAGGTAGTTAGATCTTCTGATGATATCAGTGAAGTTTTTCGAGAATTCCTTAGAAACTTAGCAGAAGAGGAAGACCAAATGGCTAGGGAGAAATTCTTAAGGGATATTACTTTGCTTGCCCTTTCGCTAACTCAACTGGAGAAGTTAAATGCTCCCATTCATCATAATGAGACTGAATTTTGGGGCCCATGGTCTAGATGGTCTATCCATGTTATTTTACAGTTTTGAACCCTTATGCCCTGGGGATTATCAAGAAACTGTTTGATACCAAAGTGTCACTAGGCCAAATGCCAGAAACTCTGAGGATGGCACATATCATTGTGCTTCCTAAGCTGGGTCATGATCCTGAATTGGCTTCATCTTACTGGTCAATTTTTTTTTACTAAATCTGCAAATCTATTGGCCAACCGTATAGTAGATATTCTGCCTACACTGATTTCTAAAGGGCATGCGGGGTTCGTAAAAGGGAGACGATCATCCATTAACATGAGGTGTATTCTCTTGTTACTAGATCTTTGTAAGACAGCATGCTTTTGAGAACCCATTTTAGTGGGGTTCAACATGGAAAAGGCCTTTGGTTGGGTATCATGGTCTTTTCTTCAGTTTATTTTGGGATGGTTCAGATTTTCCAGGTTTATTTTACAGGTAATTCAGGCTCTATATGCAATCCTATGGCTAGGATATAGATAAACAATAATCTTTGCACTCCGTTTTCACTGGGGAGAGAGACTAGGCAAGGGTGCCCAATGTCTCCACTGTTATTTATCCTTACTTTGGAGCCCCTTGTTCATGCTATTCAAGCGGTATTGAAAGAACAGATTAGTTTTAATAACTTCTCATTTCTTTCAACAATGCTATTTGCAGATGACATACTATTATTTATTCCTGAGGCAAATAAGTTATTACCAAATATTTTGGAGATTTTTCAATTTTATGACAGTTTTTATGGACTAAAATTGAATGTAGAAAAGTCTGAGGCTTTGGACATTGGAGATCATCTACAAGGAGATAGAGTCAACGGTCGGCCCCTGTGACATAGTGAGGGCAAAGGCTATCGGCGCCATTTTGAATACTGGCAGGCAATGGCCAGAGTGCAGGAGGTCGCTCCAGGACCCCCGCTGGACTTTTGGCAAGTCTTGGGGGCAGAAGGGTCCCCCAAGACTTGCCAAAAGTCCCTGGTGGTGCAGCGGGGGTCCGGGAGCGATCTCCTGCACTCGGGCCATCGGCTGCCAGTGATCAAAATTGCACCGATAGCCTTTGCCCTTACTATGTCACAGGGGCTACCGGTGCCATTGGTCAGCCCCTGTCACATGGTAGGAGCACAAATTGGCACCAATGGACATGTGTCGAGGGCTGACCAATGGCACCGGTAGCCCCTGTGACATAGTAGGTCAAAGGCTATCGGCACCATTTTGAATACGGCAGCCGAGGGTGTGAGTGCAGGAGATGGCTCCGGACCCCCCGTTGGACCACCAGGGAGTTTTGGAAAGTCCTGGGGGGGGGGGTCAGGAGAGTGGGGGGTTATAGTTAATTTAATTTTAGCGGGGAAACGAATAGGAATTAGTGTATAAACATATTGGGGGGGGGCCCCCTTGCCGAATGCAACGTATCTGCCACCGACGAATACGAATCCTGAAAGCAACGCATGGCGTCCCTCTGCACATCCCTACCAGCTACTATTCTGGGGTCACTTATCAGTTCTGTGACTGGTCTAGTGCAGTGGTCAGCAACCCTGGCCTGGGGCCCCACCAGCCAGTTGGGTTTTCAGGATATCCACAATGAATATGCATGAGAGAAAATTTGCATGTTATGGAGGCATTTTAGACCACCTTTATCTAGTAATAGTTTTAGCCACTTAGTCAAGTATTTAGAAATTCTAATTTTATCCTAGTAGTTATTTATAGTTTTTACGATTACTGAAGGCTTGTATTTAATTAATTCTTAACATTTTATTAACGATTATTATATTATACATTTTTTATCTTGTTGTTTTTCTATGTACATTTTAATTAATCTTTTAGATTTAATCTTGTTTATTATTTTACAGTTCACAAATTTCCTTTTTTTTTGTTTGTAAACCATTGTGACGGCATGTTCCAAACATCGGTATATAAAAGTTTTATAAATAAATAAATAAATGGAACTTTTCTCTCATGCATATTCATTGGGGATATCCTGAAAACCCAACTGTCTGGTGGGCCCCCAGGATAGGGTTGGGGACCACTGATCTAGTGAGTTGAGAAAAGAATAGAGTCAAAAGAACATCTATAGCTACTAGCTTTTAGTCCTCATACTTTTACTACTTTCTGAAGAAACAAAAGATATGCCCAAGGTCCATCAAGCCATTCCAGCTCACAAGTACCCAGCAGGTTCCCAAAGAATAGATACTATTCTTCCTGCTCATAATCAGAGATAAGCAGTGGCTTTCCCATGTCTACATGGCTAATAATGCTTTATGGACCTTTCCTCCAAGAACTTATCTAAACCCTTTCTAAACCCAGCTATGCTATCTGCTTTCACCACATCTTCTGGCAACAAATTCCAGACTTTAAGTATGCATTGAATGAAAAAATAATTTCTCAAATTTGATTTGAATGTGCTATTTATGAGCTTTATAGAGTGAACCCTAGTCCTAGTACTATTTGAAAGGGTAAATAACCATTCCCCTTTTAACCATTCCACCCCAGTCATAATTTTATAGATCTCTATAAAATCTCCTCTCAGCTTCCAGGCTGAAGAGCCCTATTCTGTTTAATCTTTTCTCATAAGGGAGCCATTTCATCCCCTTTATCATTTTGGTCACCTTTCTGCTATATCTTTTTTGAGATGGGGCAACCAGAACTGCACACAATACTCACGGTACGGTCTTACTATGGATCGATATAGAAGCAGGGGAGATTTTCTCTGACTAACCCTCCATAAAGGTTGTGCTGAATCCTTTCCCCACTGAAGATCCTGAGTGTTCATACAAAGTCCCAACCATTCCACAGAACAACTTCAGAAGCACTCTCTAGGGCTAACTCCCATTTGTCCATATCCCCTCTCATTCCCTGCTCCCCTACAAGAGAGATGCAGCCACCAACTCTCATGCAAGAAAGACAAACTCTCTCTAGATGCTACCCAAGACCCTTCTGGAATAGGTTCTTATGATTTTGGAGGTGCCTCCTTTCTTCTCCAGCAGGAGCAACTGAAGAGTCCCACTGCTGGCATGGCCATCAAACTTACAGGGTCATTTTTTAAATCGCAATGGGCCGTTATTGGGATGTTAAAATTTAAATGAGGGAAAGGGGAGGATTTTGGATGGGGTTTAGTTAAATGAGGGGCCGGTAGCGCTGCGGGTGATAATGTTTCGCACATTATTGCCAGCAGTAGCTCTGGAAATACCTACCCCTATTTCATTGGCGCTATGGAGGCGATAATGTGCAGCGCACCCGCAATCACTGCGGGCAAAAACACACCACCATGATGCAGCCACCTGCTCACTATCGCTCCCCCACCCCTTCTTTTTTCTTGGGAGATCATTTTACTATAATTATAGCGAAATGATAAATCCTCCAGTTAGAATGTCACCACCTATCGGTACTTCACTATACTTGATTCTTAATGATATAACACTACATGGCATCATTCTGAGTTTATTTTCCATGCCTGCAGAAGGCTGTTGAGTCACGTCTGTTGGGGAAGAAAGAAGGTACCTCTGGAATCATAGAAGCCCATACCAAAGGAGTCATTGGGGTTCTCGGTGAACTCCTGGAGAGGGCTGTGTCAGTCTTCTTGATGGAGGGAGCAGGGACTTCATATGAGGCATTTGGGATCTGCAACAGTGAGGTGGTTAACATAATCTTTAAGCAGGAGTAGTGGGAAGAAATGCCCCTTGTTAGCCGGCCCTTTCACTTTGGGCTGGTTAGCATGGGGGATTTCCTAGTAGTTAGTATGGACTTTATGTTAAAGTTCATGTTAATATGAAGACCACACTGTCAATGGTAAATTTAGGGTGCCATCAGTAAAATTTAGGGGCAGATTTTCAAAGCCCTAGGCGCATAAATCCGGGAGGATTTACGCGTGTAGGGGTTTACGCGCGCCAGGCCTATTTTCAAAAGGCCCGGCGGCGCGTGTAAAACTCCGGGACGCGTGTAAGTCCCAGGGCTTGAAAAAAGGGGCAGGGAATGGATGGGATGTGGGCAGGATGGGGCGGTGAGGGGGCGGGGCGAGGGCGGGGCCAGAGCCTCCAGGCACAGTAGCCATTTGCTGCTGTGCCCTGGATCGCGGGCCAGCTGTCAGCCGGAGAGCGCAACCTATGCCTGCCCGGAGGCAGGCGCAACTTATAAAATAAAGGTTAGGGGGCTTTTAGGTAGGGCTGGGCGGCGGGTTAGTTAGGGGAAGGGAGGGGAAGGGAGGGGAAGGTGGGGGAAGGTGGGGAAGGTGGGGAGGCAGAAGGAATGTTCCCTCCGAGGAATCCTTGGAGGGATCGTGGAAAGCGAGCAGGGCTCCCCAAGGGCTCGGCGCGCGCAAGGTGCACCATTGTGCAGCCTCTTGCGTGTGCTGACCCCGAATTTTATAACATGTGTGCAGCTGCGCACGCATGTTATAAAATTGGGCGTACATTTGTACACACCTGGTTGCGCACACAAATGTACGCCCATGCATAGGCGTTAAAATCTGGCCCTTATTGCTTAGCATGTTCAATAAAAGTTTTATCAAGAGTCACGCACTAAAACTTTCTTAATGCAAGTTTTAGTGCATAGACTCCATTGTCAGGGAAAAAAATAGCTTTTTAAAAATAATATGGAACAGTGCATGTAGATATATTAAGGATAAGTCACAGAGCACAACAGAGATATCATCTGCAAGCCAAGACATTTTTTTCATATATTTATTAGAAATATCAACTCGATTTTCTGTTTTATCGCTGGAGCAACAAAGCAGATAAACATCAAAATAAAAGAGAACAGAGAAAACTAATACAACACAAATAATTCAATACAATAATTAATCCAAAAGACTAAAATCATTCATCAAGTGATATACTATGTCAAAAGAGTTTTGTAGTTTTGACACAAGGCCTGAGAAGTAAGTTTGTGGCTCTCTGTGAAATTTTCATAAAGGTGTAGATAATAGAGTCAGCGCTGACCCATTCTGTGCTGCTTGTACTCTGTTTATTTTTAGAAGACAACACTGCATGACAGCTAATGTAGCTACTCCTGTAAGAGACTTTTAGAACCAGAGCACCACTGATTTCAAGGCAACAAACCAACAGGGTCATTTATCATTTTGTGTTAGGGCCTTAACACCATAACACGTGTGTAAATATAGCGCAATGCATGTTAATATGCAAATGTGACATTAGACCAATATGTAAGTTTAGTATTTATGCTACTGTAAGAGGGGGCACTTATAACTCGGGTGAGGTTTGGGGGGTGGGGTAGGTTTAGGGGGCAGTTTTACATACACAGTCAGAGGTGCGAACAGCAAAGTTGATATCAGTGAAGATTTTCTGTCATTTGGAGCAATGACAGGTAAAAGAGAAGTTGATTTGTACAGCATACTTTCTACCTAGCTTGATGCACTCTCTATCTCTACCTAGCTGCAATCAACCACGCCCCCCCTTTTTTTTTTAATCACAGGTATTATTTCTGCTATATTTATATAGCATTTTGATTAATCTAGGGCCAATTTCCTTGGGCATGGCTCTGGAGGTCTCTCCTTAACAAAAATAAGTCCCCCCACCATTTGGTTTCCCAGAGAAGGGTGACCAAAATGGTGAGGTGTCTTCATCAAATGACTTATGAGGAGAAATTGAAGGACCTAAATATGCATACCCTGGAGGAGAGAAGGTGCAGGGGAGATATGATACAGATCTTCAGATACCTGAAAGCTTTTAATGAAGCTCAATCGACAAACCTTTTCTGTTGGAAAGAAATCAGTAGAACTAGGGGTCACGAAATGAAATTCCAGGGAGGACGACTCAGAACCAATGTCAGGAAATATTACTTCATGGAGAGGGTGGTGGATGCCTGCAATGCCCTTCCAGAGAAGGTGGTGAAGACAAAACAATGAAAAAATTCAAAGGGGCATGGGATAAACACTGTGGATCCCTAAAAGCTAGAGGATGGAAATCAAGAAAAAAGTGCATGGGGGTAACTTGGTGGTGCAGCAGTAACTACCCTTAACCAGCCTTTATACTATCAATGCAACTATCATTGTTCTCTGTTTCAATGGTAGGAAGAAAAATGGAAAAGGGGAATTGAATTCAGACAGAAACAACAAGGACCCTGACTTTTACAGTCTGGGGAAACAATTAAGCATTTGGGTAATTTGCTGATAAGGCTGTTACTGCCCTTAACCAATAAACTTGATTTTTTTATGCAACTCCAACATTGCTCTCGGCTTCAACAGCAAGAGATAACGGGGAATTGGACTCAGCAGTAAACAGGGCCCTGACTTTAAGGTCTGGGAAACTGATAAGTATGGGGGTAACCTGTACAGAGTGGCAGATACTACCATAAGCTTGCTGGGCAGACTGGATGGATCGTTTGGTCCTTTTCTGCCGTCATTTCTATGTTTTTATATTAAATAAAGCAACTTATGTCAGTGTTTATCAGTGGGGTCTTTTTATGATCCGTCTGTGTCAGTTTTGAAGTAAGCAAATTTAAATGTGGGTTATTACGGATGGGTAGCTCCTGCTTTCTGCTCCCAGTATGCATTCAGGCTATCCTTTCTGAGGGGTTTTCCACCTCCTTTTAAGTAGCTGATCTCATTCAAGTATTAGCCACTGGTTGTAATTGATAGGCTGAGAAAAAGGAGCAGAATAAATGGCAAGGCACTTTTGGTTTCTCTAGCTGTCTTCCTTGATCATGCTGGTGGCACTAGCACAGGGCCCTAAAACTTCTTAAGTCCTTGTGTTATATTCTGTTCTTTCATTTTCCCAGTGTTTATCCACACCTCACACTCACTCTTAGAGTCAGACTCCAGCTGAAATATCCAGTACTTGCAGTACAGTCTTGTCAAGGTCACTCAAATATAAGCTGACCAATGAATTATTCACAGCCAGTGCACTTATTTTCTTTAATTGTAACCTGCTTTTAACAGTTCGTGAAGCCTTCTAACTCCAGGAAAGTTTTGGATGCAGCCAGGTCACACGATGTAACATTCTTTATCTAGGAGAGGAAAGAAAGCAAACAACAAAAAAAAAAAGAGACAATACCCACAGTCAGTATTTTAGCATGACTTCTAACTTAAGCCAGCAGAATGGCCTCCAGATGACCCAGCTTAATCTAAACACGGCATTGCATTTTTATTGGAAGAAAATATGACAGCTTCACTGTGTGGAAGCCAGCCCGAGCTTTCAGAAATGTGAGCCAGCCTCTGGGAAGCTGTCCACATGCAGTGGTGGTCAGAGGCATTTGTCTGTGAATGTCAGAAACACATACCCTCAGGTGGATGGGTGGCTGCAGGGAAACAGTCTAGGCTTAGTTATGAGACTGCAGTTCAAACTAAGGGGCATATTTATTTACTAAAGAGCATTAGAAAACATGCTCCCTCCATGAATGTGGGATTTATTAAAGGGCATTAAACCCTTGGCATTTGCACATTGGGAGCTTGCATTACTGCAGCTGGAAAAGCATGCACTTCCCAGGCCATGGCTACACATGTTTCCGGCCCCAGAGTGTGACCTTTAAGGGGCAGCTAGCTTCAACTTATATCCCCCCTTCCACCCTCCACAGATGCAAAAAACTCTCCATCCAAAATCCCCTGCCTCCCAAAGCAGATCCCTCTGACACATAACAGCTCCCCTCCCCCATAAATAGCCCTTCCCCCTAGTCCAAAGTCCAGCTCCCCACCCAATATCCAAACTTCCCCATGCTGACTCCAGTGCCTTTTCCCCCTAACTTTATTCCATGGAACTCTCTGATCCCAATTCAGTAAAACATGATCCACAGTGACTCCTGCCTACCTGCACCAAAATCCACAATGGCACCAGCTATACCCCCTCATGTATGGGGCAAAAGGGAGAGTTGGGTCAGCCAGTTCCATTTTGAATTTCAACAACAGTGAGACAGGAACAAATGGGGATCACTCCTGCCCGAATCGGGACCTGTGGACTCCATGGGGTAAGAGGAGCCCAGAAGGAGGGGGCATGGTAAGGGCAAGAAAGAGCAGGAGTTGGGTATTGGGTGGGGGATGGGGCTTCCTCCCAAGAAGGGAGGCTGTGCTATGCTGGGCCAAAGGGCTGGGAGGATTTGCGGTGGAGGTTGTATCTGCAGGTGCTTTAGCCTTCTGATACCATTGGGGGAAGTGAACGTGCCAAGGCTTATTGCAAATCAAAAGGTTTATCATGATGCATATTAAGCTTTTAAAATTTTAATGAGTTGGCTTTGCTTACAATGCGACTCATTAATATTTTCCTCATGCTGTCCAGAATTGTTTTTTATCATTATCAGTAATGCTCATGTAAGCGTTATTGCAAATATGAGTTAAAGTCACTGAATGTGTGTTAAGCACTGAAATCAGTTTTTAATGTGCATTAACATCACTTAGGAGCCGTTGCAACACAGTGCGCTCAGCCGATGCAAAAAAAAAAAATGTGCGTCTAGGGCGCACATTTAGCGATCAGAAATCAATGCCTGCCTGGAGCAGGCGTTAATTGCTGAGTGCTCCTTAAACCAGTACAGAAAAGCAGAAAAAAAACTACAGACTGTTCAGCACCTGCTTTCTCTGCCAAAATATTGCATCGGCCCCTTAGTAAATAGCTCCCCAGGTTAGGGCTTGATTCAGTATTGTAGTTTTTATATTTCACAGAATGGAGACAACCCTTAATAAATCAGGACCTAACTGTGTTATAATGCCTCTAGGAAAACTCTGCCTGCTTAATAGCAGCTGGTAAACTGTAAGAACATGTAAACAGTATTTATTTATGTGGCAGACCCTCTCGGTCTGGCCAGTAAATACCACTCTCCCTGTCCTTAACACCTTTTCCATTGGAGCCATCCGGACCTTTTAGTCCCTCCCACCTGGAGGCTCGGGATTGGATGCTGTTTAGCTCAGCCTTGTTAACACTTGGGGGTTCAGTTTTAGAAAGCAATCAGAGAGTAAAGATGTATTTTTTTCCACACTCTGGAAAGGCCAAAAGGAGTTTACTTTTAGGAGAGATCCCTCATATTGAATACCTGCCAGAGAGTCCCTCTCATTATAAGTTACAGAGAGACGGATGGTTCAGCCTGGTACCCTTTAGGGGCAAAAGGGCTCTCACCAGGGGACAAATGACCTGTGAGCCTTCTCGAAACCCTAGGTAGGAAAGCTGTGAGAGATTCTGAAGGCTAGAAGAGTCCCATTTTTGGAAGGAACTGTGTTCACTGTTGATTTGGGGACAGTCATCCTCGCTGGCCATACTGAAGAGGACAGGGAGCTGAAGAGATATCCGTCAATTTTCAAAGCAGACTTGTGCACATTAGTCCACTTTAAAAATGTGGGCTAAAGTCTGCAGGTAGGAAGGGCCTGCAGACTTTAGCCCTATGCGATCTGTTTCGAAATCAATTTTTTTTGGCTGCACACTCCCGATGAACACTTAAAAATATTTCACACATGTTTAGACATGAAAATTGTATTTTCAAACCAAAAATTCACATTTGTTTTTCAAATATTGGTGCACACTGTACAGCATAGAAAACACAAAGTTATGACTATTATAAATACAAATACATCACGCAAGTTCAAACAACAAATTCCATGATTGCACAGAAATGTTGCACTGCATGTGTTCTGCTGTATATGATCTAGATGATAAGAACAGCCTGAAAGACAGGAGTTGCAGTGAAGAGAAGGCTACAGCGGTTAAGCCATAAGTCCCTCACAGAGGTCCTTAAGCAGGAACTAAGAAGCATGCTCACAAGACAGCCTCTTCTCCTCCAAGGGTGGACACCCCCCTCCAGCCTCTTTACCTCTGGTCTGTGACCCTCTCAAACGGCTGCTTCTGCATGGCATGGATAGAGTGGCTGCGATGAAAGTGCATGTGTTGAGGGGAGTTATAGTTTCTAAGATAGATCACATGGTGGTGGTGCCAGTCACATGAATTTGCTTTGCTGGTATATGGCTGTGGCCCTTGCTAGCGTGCCTCTGGTGTGTCCAAAGACAACTGCAGGTGTTCTGAGGCTTCAGCAAGAACAATTGTTAATGTGCCTTTGCTACTCTACCACGCCAGGTTTTGTAGAAGGTGGATGGTTAGATGCCAATGTCTTTCAGACTCAGGGCTGGCAAATTTTACTCCTCTTCAAGTTAGATAAGTCTCAGCCATAACAGTGCAGTAAATTAAATTCACAACAATTTTGACAATTATATATTACTTTAGACTTACAATAGCAGCGATACTATATTATTCACAATATATTACATGATATTTTGACTTAAAAAACTGCCTCCTATCGAAATTAGCTGCTTTGCCTGCATTTGTATGTATAAAATTTACTAATGCATACAAAGCAGCTAATGCATAGGAAATCCTATGCAAAAAAAATTAATGTGGCACCAAAGGGTTTCAAGCTTGTTTACTATTGCACAATAACTTGAAAAGAGCATAAAAAAGCATGAACCGAAACATTCCGTCTACAGCCCCCTGATGCAGTTCAACGAAACACGGCCAGAGTTAGGGTTTCCTTGAGTGCCAGATAGAGTGCAACAAATGACTTTAAGATAAGTTGGAATTTGTATTTATAAATGAAAAAATGTTTAAAAAAATATATTGAGAGGAAGATATTTTTAGTCACTCACATTATGACCAATGATTAATTATAAGGCAATGAAGGTGAGACTTTGCTGTTAATGCCTATTATAAGAGGTCATTTCAATTATATGGTTTATGACTGTTCCAAGGATTTGAAAAGTTGAGTGATGTATGGGTTCTTTCATTAATGTAGTTATAGTATGTTCCTCCACAATATTTGACACATAACTTTAACAATTTAACTGTGACATTATTCCAGTGGTAAATGTACTGCAAGTTATTAAATAATGATAACTAGCCGTTAAGCCCGTAACAACGGGCTACATTTAAATTTTTTTTTCCGTCCATTTCCTTCCCACTCCCTCCCCCTCCCCCTCATTCTCCCTCCTCCCTCTAGTCTCCCTCCCTCCCCCTATATTCTCCCTCCCTCCCTCTCCCTCCCCTCTTCCTCCCTCCCCTCTTCCTCCCCCCTCCTCCCTCCCCTTCCTCCCTCTCCCCCCCTTCCTCCCCCCTTCCTCCCTCCCTTTCTCCCCCCTCTCCCCTTCCTCCCCTTCCTCACCTCCCCCCTTCCTCCTTCCTCCTTCCTCCCCCCTCCCCCTTCCTCCCCTCCCCCTCACTCTCTCCTCCCCCTCACTCTCTCCTCCCCCCCTCCCCTTCCCCTCACTCTCTCCTCCCCTCACTCTCTCCTCCCTCTCCTCAGTCACTCCCCCTCTCTCAATCCCCTCCCCTTTCAGATCATCCACAACCGGCAGACGGAAGATCTCCGGGGGGGGGGGGGGGTCCCTCCCGCACGCGCGCGGCGCCGCTACTGCTCGTCGTCGCTGCCCCCGCTACTGCTCCTCCCACTCCTGCTTCTCGCCGCAGCCGCCGCTCCTGCTCCTCGCCGCCGCCGCTCCTGCTTCTCACCGCCGCCGCTCCTGCGGCCCCAGCGCCATTTTATTTTTCGTCGCTGCTGCCGCTTCTGTTCCTCCCACTCCTGCTTCTCGCTGCCGCTGCACCTGCTCCTCGCCGCTGCCGCCGCTCCTGCTTCTCACCGCCGCCGCTCCTGCGGCCCCAGCGCCATTTTTTTTTTCGGGCACGCTCAGCTCTGACCGACGTGCTCGCCCGCGCATGCGCGGTAGAGCTGCTCTCTACTGCGCATTTGCGGGCTGTCGGTCAGAGCCCATTTATAAGGTAGATAGCTACTGAGCTCATTATTGCAGTATTTACCTTTGCTTCATATGCATCTGTGCTAAAATTTCATGAGCTCATTATGGAGTGAATTGTCAAAGGAGTTATGTGTGTAAAAATAGTAATTTTTAAAAGTTCCTTTACGTGCATAAAACCCAGTTTTGCGTGCATAAATCCTTTATGTACTGTACATGGCTGGCATTCTTTTTAGCACATGCTTATAATGTGTTAGAATGTGTACTAAAAGATGTGCAAATTAATATATAGGATTCCACCCCTAATGTTATCATGGTTAACTCAGTCTCTCAGAAGGGCATGTACTCCCACACACATACACATTCTCTGCTTTTGTGAAGTTTCAGAATTTGAGAATTTCCTTGATGGAAATCCATCTTGACATTCAGGAATACAAGCAACTAAAGTTTTATAGGAAACATATGAAGTTGCAGACAACTTTAAATTTACAGACCTGTAGCTATGCTGATGCAATAACTTCAAAGCTACACGACTGGTGATAATACTGAAAGTTCCACATGGGTTATATAAGCACAACAATGTCATAGCTCCTTGGTGACATCTTATTTTAATTGCAAAGACTATCATCTTCATAAATATTAATTCTTTGGTATTTTGAAGAATTTTTAGATCTCTTTCTATGAGTCCCTAACATGTAGGCATAACTGATCTATTCTTTCAGAAGGCATTTACAATACTGGCAGGCACTCCCTATCCCAACCATCCCTAACCATTATGAATAACTTTGAAGAGATTTCACCTACTATTCAAACTTTATTCTTCCCCCACTGTGATTGTCTGAGACTGAATCTATTTTAAATTAACTTTCTGCAACCATGGAGGAAAGATTAGAAAGACAGATCTGAGAAAACTATGCCACTCAGTCACTGCAGGAAGCCCCATACATTTGAAAAGTTATCTGAAGCAACATTAATAAAGGTGATCTTTAAATGACCTGGTAATGGGAACAAAAAGTGACGTAATCAAATTTGCCGATGACACAAAATTATTCAAAGTTGTCAAATCACAAGAGGATTGTGAGAAATTGCAAGAGGACATTGCAAAACTGGGAGACTGGGCATGCAAACGGCAAATTAAATTTGATTTAGACAAGTGCATAGTGATGCACTTACAGAAGAGTAACCCAAATTATAGCTACAAAATGCAAAGGTCCACATTAGGAGTCACCACTCAGGAAAAGGATCTAGGTGTCATCATTAAAAATACATTGGAATCTTCTGTTCAGTGTGCAGCAGCAGCCAAGAAAGCAAATAGAATACTAGAGATTATTAGGAAATGAATGGAGGATAAAACAGAGAATATCATAATGTATCTGTATCGCTCCACGGTGCAACATCATCTTGAATATTGTGTTCAGTTCTGGTCACCACACGTCAAGAAAGATATAGCAGAATTAGAAAAGGTACATAGAAGGACGACCAAGATGATAAAGGGGATGGAACAATTCCCCTATGAAGAAAGGTTAAAGAGGTTAGGACTCTTCAGCTTGGAGAAGAGAAGACTGAGGGAGATAAGATAGAGGTCTATAAAATAATGAGTGAAATGGAACAGCTTAACGTTATTCAGTTGTTTACACTTTCGAAAAGTACAAAGACCAGGGGACACACAATGAAGTTACTGGGTAATACATTTAAAACTAATAAGAGAAAATATTTTTTTTACTCAATGCATAATTAAACTCTGGAATTCATTGCCAGAGGATGTGGTGAAAGCTATTATTATAGATACATTTAAAAACAATTTGGACAAGTTCATGGAGAAAAAGTTCATTAACAACTATTAAGGGAAAGTTGCAGAAATCCACTGCTTATTCATGGAATCTATCTACCAATTAGGATCCTGCCAGCTATTTGTGACTTGGATTGGCCACTGTTGAAAACAGAGTACTGGGCTTGATGGACCCTTGGTCTGACCCAGTATGGCAAGCCTTATCTTCTTATGTTCTAATATTAAGGAGTAAGTTTTTGAGGGTGTTGCACACATAGAAATAGCATATACATGGCTAGGTAGCATGTATTTGCTTATGTGCTATTTTATAAACGCTGAGAAAATGTGCATATTTTCTATTTCATGTGTACATTCTACAGCAGAAAAAAAGGAGCGTGCTAGGCATGCTCTGGGACAGAAATCAGAAATATGCATAGTAGTTGCTATTTTGTAAACGATATATGCTTACACCTACGTCATCATCTGGGGCTGTAGGGCTCATTTAAAGCCCAGCCCTGCTTCTGGCGTCGCACGCCGAAGGTGCGCGACTAAGGGGCCTGCCCCTTAGTGCGCCCCTTTGTGCTCCCCTTTTTCTCCCCCTTTTCTCCCATTTCCGTATCCCATACCCCCTCCTTGCCCTGCCTTTATTCACTCCCCTAACCTCCAATCCTTGTACCACCATCCCCAGATCCACTATATTCCTGCCTAAATTCCCTCCCGTAGGATAGCTGTCTTCCCTGCCTATATCCTCTGCTACCTCACCCCATTATGCGAATTAATTATCTGCTTATGTTCACTTTCCAGCCCCATTACTACTTCCAGCTGAATGCTCAACTTGGAAAATGTTTCACACTGAATATATTGCTGTTCTGAATTATGCATTCTTGAATATTTAATACGAACTAATTATCTGAATTATGCTTCCCAGCCCTCCTTCCCATAAATAACTGAATGCTCAGCTTTGTAAAATCTCCACACAGAATATCTTTATGTACTGAATTATACTCTCACGTTACCCAAGTCTGTACAAAACTAGCTTTTATGCATATAGGTCCTTTGCATTCATCCTTATTGAACATCTGTTGAACCTTTTTTATCTTATCTCTTCCTTTCTCTCCTCCCCCTCCTCTTCCTCCAATATGCCTCCCCTTTCCCACACTTCTTCCGACTCTTCCCCAATCCCCCGCATACACCAACCTTTTCTCAGATCCCCTCCATCTCGCTCTGCGAATCATTTAATCCAGCATAAATCCCTCCTACCTATCCTTATCTCCCCATTAACACAATTCCTCGGCCTCACCACCCTATCCATCCATCCTTTTTAATGCTCAATCCCTTTCCAAAAAATCTCACATCCTTGAGGACCTCATTCATGACCACGAGCCTGAAATCTGTGCTGTCACGGAAACTTGGCTCAAGGACACTGACACAGTCCTACTGAACCAACTCCCCTCTTGTTCATATGATATTTTCTCCCTACCCAGACCAAAAAAAAGGGAGGTGGCATTCTCCTTATTGCTAAAAAGTCTTAAACTCTCGATTACAAATATCAGCCCCTTCCCCAAGCTTGAAGTGGGCCTTTTCAAATCCCCAAACCTTCAAATATGCCTCATCTATGCCCCCCCTGGCCTCCTGGAACACAACCCCTCTCCACTCATTGAACTACTTTCCAATAACATAAACAATGACAAACCTGCCATTATTCTGGGCGACTTCAACCTTCATGTTGATTCTATACCCCTATCTCCTTCCTGTGAAACCTTCATTACTGCCCTTCAAGCCTTAGGCTTCACCCAAATCATTTCAGCCCCTACACACAAGGCAGGGCACACCCTTGACCTCATTTTTACCATCTCTTGAATCCAAGTCACTTCATCCCCCACCTGCACCCCAGTCCCCTGGTCAGATCATTCACTCATCGAAACCCATCTCACTGCTAACGCTACTTAGAATGGCATCCACACCCAAAATAACACATCCTTCCCCTACCGTAAAACCTGCATAACTGATGAACTTACCTCAACCTTCACTGAATCTTTAAGCAAACTTGACTGCTCCACCCCTGATACCACACTCAATTCATGGAACAGTCTCACTCTCGATATAGCCAATAAACTATGCCCCCTCATCACACGCAAACAATGCTCTTCATCCTCCTCCAATAACAAACCCTGGTACATCAAGGAGCTGCATCAAATGAAACTTAACCTTAGAACTAAAGAAAGAACATGGTGCAAAGCCCCAAACCCACAGTGCTCTGCTGCCTACAAATCTTACCTAAACTTATACCGCCAAACCATTCAAAACACCAAATGTGACTACTACGCCACTAAGATCCATCAATACACATTCAACCCCAAAGCCCTCTTCTCCTACGTCACAGCCCTCACCACCCCCTCACTCCGAGTGTTAATGATGAAGAATCAAGCTCGAAATGTGAAAAACTCGCTCATTTCTTCCACAATAAAATAGCCAACCTCCTCTTCACTTTCCCCATTGCAACCACCCCCCCCACCCCACCTCCCCCAACCTAAACACGTCCCCTCCCACCCCCCTGGAACATTCATTCAACACCATTGAACTTATATCCTCTAAGGAAATTGAGACAATCCTAAAGAAATCCAAGCCTGCCTCCCACCCATCCAAAACTATTCCCACAAAAACTTTACTCTCCATCCCAAACATCATTGCTATTCCTCTAGCAGAGATTATTAACTGCTCCTTCTCCTCCGGCTCAGTTCCCGCCCCCCTCAAACACGCAGTCGTTAAACCCCTTCTCAAGAAACCCTCCCTGGACCCTAAAAACCCAGCCAACTACCGTCCCATCTCCAATCTTTCTTTTATTTCTAAAGTCATGGAGAAGGTTGTAAACACTCAACTCATGGATTACCTAGACAACAATGATATACTTCACTCTTCACAGTTTGGTTTTCACAAGAACTTAAGTACCGAAACCCTCCTTCTCTCACTCACCTACTTTCTCCTCATTGGACTAGACCAAGGCCATAGTTTCATCATCGCCTTCCTTGACATCTCTGCGGCGTTTGATACAATAAGCCATGATCTACTCATTTCACACCTTGCTGACATCGGCATCGCTGGCACTGCCCTACTATGGTTCAGATCCTATCTCTCCAACAGACGTTTCTCTGTTAAACTTGGAACATCTGAATCCGCCTGCCTCACCCTCTCACATGATGTGCCCCAAGGCTCTTCCCTCTCATCAACCTTATTTAACATTTACCTTCTCCCTCTCTGCCACCATCTTACTGATCTCGGACTTAAATTCTACATATACGCAGATGATGTCCAAATCATCATCCCTATCCATGACTCACTAACCGCCACCTTAAATTTCTGGGAAAAATGCCTCTCCTCCATCAATACTTTTCTGACCTCCATCCATCTTGCACTCAACACCTCAAAAACTGAGCTCCTCCTTATCCATAACAAACAGACCTTCAAGCTCTCTCCTTCCAATGACCCTAAACTCTCCACTCTCACGGCTCCTCCCCCTGTATGAAACCTTGGCGTCATCGTCAATGCGCATCTGAACCTGAAAAACCATATTACCTCTGTCATAAAAGGAGGTTTTTATAAGCTCATGATTATAAAAAAGCTCAAGCCCCTACTCCACACGCATGATCTCAAAACTGTCATACAAGCTACCTTATCTTCTAAGCTTGATTACTGCAATTCCCTCTACTTAGGACTCCCTCTCTCTACCATCAAGCCCCTACAGATTCTGCAAAATGCTACCGCTAGGATAATTAGTAATGCTCGTAAATCCGATCACATAACCCCTATACTCAAGGATCTACATTGGCTCTCCATTTCATACCGTATACTTTTTAAAATCTTTACCTTAATACACAAAGCCATTCACAAAATAATCCTTCATGGCTTAGCGAACCATTGAAACTCAAACATTCGTCCCGACCCACTAGAATGAACCATAATTTTACATTACAAGTCCCCCCACTTAAGAAAGCCAGACTCGTGCATTGTCTATTGCTGGCCCCACTCATTGGAATAACCTACCTCTCAATCTCTGCCAGGAGCCATGCCTTTGCAAATTCCGCAAGATGTTAAAGACCTGGCTTTTCCACCAGGCTTTCCCAGATTAATTCTCGTTGACTTCAGCCCCCCCCCCCCCCCCTTTTTGGCCTTCAACTCCAGCCTTACTGCTCCATAGTAATATGCCGAACCATGTAATTATGTAATACTGTTACATTTTGTAATACCATGTTTCTTATTTACTCTTTTTGATTTTCGTTCTGGTAAATTCTTACTTCTTCCCTGCTTCCTATAGATTATTCATCAGTTGTCCTGTTTCCCCCTCCCCTGTTTTATTGTAATTTCCATCTTTTGTTAAACTGTAAACCGATATGATGTGTATTTTAATGTCGGTATAAAAAGACAGCTAGCTAAATAAATAAATACCAAACTTATTTGTATACTTTTACACCTGCTAATTGACTTGGGCAAGTGACATAGGACTTGTCTGTTGTCTGCAGGTTTAGGATACGAGGTCTGGGTGAACTCGGGAGGGGGGGGGGGGTTGAACTGGAGAAGAACTGTGTGAACTGGCGGAGTTATAGGCAAACTGCTGATTCCAAGTATGCACACAGGTATTTTCAAAATGCTATATGCCAATACTTTACAAACTAATGGCCTCTGCTGCACAGTTTATAAAATACTAGCATTAATCTCTGTGCATCCACATAATGCACGTAAATGCTGTACCGTGGATAGGTTTGAAAGTTAGGCTCTACAAGGTTAATATTCAAAGCAGTTTGTCCAAGTAATTCTTCAGTTATCTGGACAAAAACTTGAACTGAACATTTTCCTTCTCTCACTGGTTAAATGTTATACAGGGAAAGAGAGGGAAGGAGGGACACTCCCGGGGTGAGACTTAATTGTAAGCAGGTATTGCCACTATTTGAATACTACCTGGCTAAACTTACAATGATCTGAGAAAATGTTATCCTAAATTTAGCTGGGTACTTTTAGCCAGGTAGCATTAGATAAATATACTCAGCAGTGGACTTACCCAGGTAAATTCCGGTTTCCTGTGTGGCTGCATATGGAGCTCTAAATTTAAAAATGTAAAAAGAAGGTAAATAAAGGTGAATAATATATTTGGGCTTCAAGCTAGTTTATTTAGAATGGGAATATGTAAATGGGGCCTTTGCTTTATAGTAGTTCTGATGTCATACATTTTTCAGAGGAATCAACCTTCAATCTTGCTACATTTAATTCTGTTTCATTTTTAATTAAATAGATAACAAAACACACATTATGAACTAATTACAAAGAACATACGATTTGCAATACTTGGTCAGACCATAGGTCCAAAAGCCCAGTATTCTGTTTTCAACAGTGGCCAATCCAGGTCACAAGTACCTGGCAGGATCCCAAGGGTAGATAGATTCCATGAGGCTTATCCCAGGGAAAGCAGTGGATTTCCCTTAGTTCACCTTTCTAATGGTTTATGAATTTTTCTTCCAGGAAACTTCTTTCTTCCAGACTTTTTTTTTAAACCCAGTTACACGATTAGCTTTTAACACATCCTCCAGCAATGAATTCCTGAGTCCAATTATGCACTGAGTGAAAAAAAATGTTCTCCTATTTGTCTTCATTGTGTGTCCCCTAGTCTTTGTATTTTTTAAAAAAGTAAACAGATTGAAGTTTACCCATTCCACTCCACTCATATTTTCTAGGCATTTAACATATCTCCTCTCAGCTGTCCCTTCACCAAGTTAATAGCCTTAACCTCTTTAGCCTTTTCCAATAAGGGAATCATTCCATCCCCTTTATCATTTTGGTCTCCTTTCTCTGTACCTTTTCTAATACTGCTACTGCTATATCTTTTTTGAGATATGTTGACCAGAACTGCACACAGTCACACACTGCTAAAGGTATGGTTGCACCATGGATATAGAAGCATTATGATACTTTCTGTTTTATTCTCCATTTCTTTCGTAATAATTCCTAGCATTCTATTTGCTTTCTTGGCTGCCGCCGCACACTGAGCAAAGGATTTCAACATATGGTCCACGATGATGTCTAAATCATTTTTCCTGAATGGTGACTCTCAATGTGGAACCTTGCATTATGTAGCTATAATTTGGGTTGCTCTTCCCTATGTGCATCACTTTGCACTTGTCCATCATTAAATGTCATCTGCCATTTGGATGCACAGTCTCACAAGTTCCTAATGCAATTTCTCACAATCCTCTTGGGATTTAACAACTTTGAAAACTTTTGTGTCACCTGCAAATCTGATCACCTCACTTGTTCCCATCTCTAGATCATTTACAAATATGTTAAATAGCAGGAGGTCCATATTCAAAAGCATTTAGCTGGCTGAGAAATTAGTCCGGGGGCAGGGTGGGGCGGTCCGGGGGCAGGACAGGGGTGGGCCAGAGCCCTCTGACAGAGCAGCCATTGCCGCTTTGTCAGAGGATTGCAGGCTGGCAGCCTGCCGGCGAGCGCAAAAGGTAGGATAAACATTTTGGGGGGGTTAGGGTAGGGCTGGGGGGGGGGGAAAGGTTAGGGGAAGGGGTGTGAAGATTAGGTTAGGGGGAAGGGAAGTTCCTTTCCAAGCCGCTCCAATTTCGGAGTGGCCTGAGAGGGAATGGAGGAAGGCAGCACGGCTCGGCGCGTACAAGGTGCACAATTGTGCACCCCCTTGCATGCGCTGACCCTGGATTTTATAACATGCGTGCGCCTGCGCATGTTATAAAATCGGGCATACATGTGCACCTGTGTATGTTATAAAATCGGGCATATATGTGTGCGTGCCGGGTAGCGCGCACACATGTAGGACACGCACGCTTCTTTTAAAATCTACCCCTTAGTGTCCCTTTTACCCCTCGATCATCTAATGGTCCAACTGACTACCTTGCAGGTTTTTTGCTTTGAATGTACCTGAAAATTTTTTTATTATGAGATTTTGCTTCCACAGGAAACTTTTTTTCAATATACCTGCAGATTTTATCTGTAATATGCGCATGCAGTTTAATAGTGTATGGTGTTTTCTGAGTTGTATAGCTGCAACTGTTAAGCAATCTTACTATGTGCAATTTACAATATACTGTGTTCTGTTCTGGAATTTTGTAACTTGTGACGTGCTGTTACAGAATAAAAAGTTATATTGAAAAAGATCATTTAGTTAGCTTCAAGCTTCCTTGAGGAAGCTGCAGTGATGCCACATTTCCTCCTCCCTTTGTAATGCTGGGTAACTCCCCACCCCATAAACACCCTCACGCCCTCTTGTCAACAAATTAACAATGAGTGACTACCCAGAGTAAACTGGAAATTATATGGCAGTAAAATTCACTTTTTATTACAAATGTCATATATATTTATTTAATATTAAAGGTAAAGAGGCTTTAGAAAGGAAGTTAAATAATGTATCAATAGTAAAGATCACACTCAACAAAAGGACTAATTATATACAAAATTGTATTCATTTATTTATTTGTTTGTTTGTTTGTTTGTTTAGAGACTTTTTTATACCGAAGTATAGCATAATGCCTTCACGACGGTTTACATTTTAAACAACTTAATACATGTAACACTTCCGAATGCTAAATTTACAAGTATACAATAAAACTAGAAAACTAAAACTAGTTACATTTTGGTCTCTGTTAATTGATTATGGATAGGTATATAAGAATATAATATAAGTCGGTTATATCGAGTGAGACTCTGGAAGATTGGTAGATCATGAAATGTAATATAGATGTTTTACTTTATGATGAAAGGAGTGTTAGTTGAGCTTTTAAGGTGAGAGGTGATAGAGGGGCGGACAAGTGAGCAGGAGGAAGGGAAAGGTTAGTGGAACAGAAAGGACGAATCGGGAAAGAGTAAAGTATTAGACGTTGAGAGGGTGAGAGGGATGTTAATATTGAATGGGTGGAGGTAGAACTGGAAAAGAGAGATAAGTTTATCCAATACCGTCTGTGAAAGTTTGTCTAAATAACCAAGTTTTAAGTTCTTTTTTGAAGGATTTGCAGTCATTGATAGAGCTAAGGTAGTCTGGTAAAGAGTTACATGCTTTCGGTCCTGCGATTGAGAAGGCTCTGTTTCTGGTGATGGTATATGTTATCAGTGATGAATGACCATCATCTATGAAATGCAGTGTCACCTAAGTTGGAATCTGGAGAGACTGACTTTGGAGAAAGGCAGGAACACAGGGCTGGGTCGAAATTTGTCTTCTGCCTAGCCAGTCCCCTCCTCTGCAGGTTGAGTCCTTGGGTTCTGAGGGCCAGCAGGACTTGGCTGTGGTAGTTGAACAACATAATAGGCTGGACACTGGGCTAGGTTGGGCAGACTGATGCCAGGCTGAGAGCTGGAATGGAGTGCAAGTACAAACAGGAAGGGATGCTGAACTGGAGCTGAGGGCAAGTGTAGACAGAACTGGATAGTGAACTGGAACTGGGTGCAGGTACAGACAGGACTGGATGCTAAACTGGAGCTGAGTGCAAGGGCATAAGAACATAAGAACATGCCATACTGGGTCAGACCAAGGATCCATCATGCCCAGCAAGCTGTTTCCAACAGTGGCCAATCCATGCCATAAGAACCTGGCAAGTACCCCAAAACTAAGTCTATTCCATGCTACTATTGCTAGTTATAGCAGTGGCTATTTTCTAAGTCAGCTTAATTAATGGTAGGTAATGGACTTCTCCTCCAAGAACTTATCCAATCCTTTTTTAAACCCAGCTACACTAACTGCACTTACCACATCCTCTGTCAACAAATTCCAGAGTTTAATTGTGCATTGCGTGAAAAAGAACTTTCTCTGATTAGTTTTAAATGTGTCACATGCTAACTTCATGGAGTGCCCCCTAGTCTTTCTATTATCTGAAAGAGTAAATAACCAATTCACATTTACCCGTTCTAGGCCTCTCATGATTTTAAACAAGTAGGACTAGGTAGTGAACTGGAGCTGAATGAAAGTGCAGACAGGACTGGATTAGACAGAGACAAAACTGGACTAGACTCAGACAGGATTGGACCAGACACACTAAACAGAGAACATAGAGGCCCAAAGGCAGCATTACAGGAGGCCCATAGGCCATTAGGCAAGAAGCCCTGGTGGAAACTAGGGAAAGTAAGGCCTGGGAAGGTTACAGAACAAGGCCTAAGGAGACTGAAGGCCTGGTGGCCACAAGGTAAGGCCCATAGGCCACAGCTTAAGACAGTAGGCACAAGAAGGCCCAGAGGCCACAAGGCAAGCCAAATGTAAAGAAGGCCCAAAGGCCACAAGACAAGGCAAGGAATAAGAAGGCCCAAAGGCCACTAGGCATAGAGTAGAGACAGAGACCAGGTCAGAGAGTCAAGGGTGACTCCATGAAACGTCATCTAGATTCAGGCAAGGTAAGAATGAATGGGGCTGGAGTTTGGGTATGATGCAGGCAGCAAGGCAGAGTTGGCAAGGCTGGAAGTGAAGCTTGCTGAGGCCCTTTGGTGGAGAGGAGGCTGAACTACAGACTGAGTCGGGTGGCCAGTGAGCAGATGGTTTGAGTGGCTTGGAACAAAGCTCATTGGAGGTCTCTGCAGGTGGGTAGGCATCATAGTAGTCCGAATCAGGGTAAGATGAGGCTGTACAGCAAACAAAATTGTAACACGCAGACTGCACATCTATATAGTGCTAGTATTGTTTTCTGCATTGAAGATTATAATCATAGGTCAATCAATGTGAGCATATGTGTTGCAGTCCTGCTCGGGGGCCTAGCCACGAGCAGGCACTTACCTCCTCGGCACGGAGCCGCAGTCAGTCTCCCTTCTTCCCATGACAGGAACCACCGCCGCCGTCACTTGCCTCGCGGCCCAGAGGCCGCAGTCCCCGGCATAACCTGCGGCAGGAAACTGCGTTCAGCTGGTGGTTCCACGGCCGGGATGCCGCTGCCTCAGCGTCAGGCTTGGGTGCGGCCTGCTCAGCTTCCCTGCACTGCTCAGTAGCAGCATGGCCGCTGACCATGGGTCTGATACTTCCTGTTCCTGTCTTCCTAGGGCGCGGGCCATGCCTCCTTCATAGATTTAACGGGCCCGTGGCCAGATATGCCCCGGGCCCCACCTAGACTCCTCCCAGGGCGTTTTCTGATTTTCAGCCCTATTTAAGGGCACAGCTTCCAGTCCTTAGTTGCCTTCACAAGAGTTAGTTCCTCTCCAGGACTTCTCGTCTTCACTCCTGCTGGTTTTCACGTTCCTTGTGGGATCCCTCATCGTTCTTCATGTTCCTGGTCTCTTCTGGATATCCCTCGTCTTCTCCTGATGTTCCGTGGTCTTCCTGATGTTGTATGATGTTCCTGATGTTCCTTCCTGATGCCTCATCTCCGCTTCTGCTTCCTGGACCCTTGATTCCTCATTGCTATCTCTTCTGGCATGCCATGTCGTGTCTCGTCACCTCGTGGCATGAGCCTGTCTTCTTGTCTGCAGCACAAGCCTCCAAAGGGTCATCCTTGCCAAAATCCAAGTCTCGTCTTGGTCCTGTGTCTCATGCCTGAAGCCAAGTCTCGTCTTGGTCCCCTGTCTCATGCCTGAAGCCAAGTCTCGTCTTGGTCCCTTACCTTGAATCTCATCTCTGCCCTCGGATGTTCTTGTGGCTGCTCCGTCCATGCCTAAGACTCTGACTGAACCTGCTCTATTCCAGCGTGGTCCGTGACCAGCCATGGGTGGCTGTGTAGGGCGCATCTTGGTGCAGGCTTCTACTGAATCTTCGTCATGTTCCGGCTTCATCTTCTATGTATTCGTCTGGAGTCTGCTTCGCACTCAAACGTGATCCGCGACCAGTCCCGTGGGTCTGCCCTGTGGTGGGCTATGTAGGGCGCGCTGCATCGCAGCCTCAACCCAGTACTAGACTATATTCCTGAACCTTGATCCTGAGTCTTCGTGCTCAAGTTTCTCGTCTGTGTCTTCACGTCTCCACGTTCCTCGTCTTGAGTCTTCATGTTCCAGAGCCTTCGTCTGCCCTCCTCTCCTGTCTTTGCCATTCCCAGTGGCAGGTCCGAAAGGACTTGGAGTAGTCGGAGGACCACTCAGAGACCAACCTTCCATGGTTTGTCTCACTCAGGCTGTACAGGTCGGCAGGGGCCTGGCTTCTTGGTCTAAGCCCAGGCTCAGACATGTCCCGCCTGCCTCGGTACAGCCTAGGAGCCCTCTGGGGTTGTGCTGAGGTCCAAGGGCACACAATCTCCTCGGAAATGGGACCGCTCTCCTAGCTCTCCCTAACAATATGCTTCCTTTGTATGAAATAAGCTTCAAAGTTCCAGTTTTAATATTCCATCTTTTTTTTTTAGAAATGTTTAAATAATCTTTTATATTTTTATATTCTTCAATGCAAAAAACAGTTTTGGCACAATGTAAATGTGCAGTCTGCATTTCATATTTAATGGTCATTTATCACTGATAATATATATTTGATACAATCAACTCTTTTGTTGAGTGGGATCCTTACTATTGATATATTTATTTACCACTGCTATTCTATATCTTTCAGAAAAACTGAACATTTGTCCAGGGTATTGCCTACTGTAAGGTAGTTAAATTTTCTTGATTGGATTTTTTTTTCATTTCCCAGACTCGTCTTGAGTGACTATTTCAAAGAGAGAGAGCAAGAGTGAAAACAAAACCTTCTTGGGCCTACTTCATAGATTTACTTTAGTGAGAAAAGTGAAACACAGCCTGCTTGGGGACTGGGTGGCAATGCAGTTAAAAGAAACAGCTGGGCAATGCTTTCCCAATTCCTGGAGCAATTTACCTGTAACATTATCCATATTTTTAAAATGGTCCTACTTTCCACAGGTATCAAACTACAGAATGCATACTGCTATTTGTATAAGCTCTCATTTATCAGTTCTCTGAGGCAATTTGCTAGTTCAGTGCTACAATAATCACAGTCTGTCCTATGCACTCCTGGAGGCTCAATGCATGAAAGAACAAAATGGCTGAAATCCATTTCTTGTTCTTAATGATCCGTATTTCAATACAGGCACATGCATAGACGGGAAAACCTGATTATTACTACTGCATTTTTTAAGGAGCTGCATTTTAAATCTGGAAAAGAACATCATTGTAACAAACTGGTCTGTTCTATTGAATATTTTAGTGACATTAAATTAAAACAACACTGTTTACTAAAGAGCTCCAGGTCACAAGGAACAGGCAAGCCAGTCCTTTATTGGTCAATTGTCAAAAGCCACCCCCATGGTACAAAGTCCTTGGATAGATTATACCTGCAGGCTTTGCCCCACTTTTCATAAATGAGCACTGTATTCACGTCACTTACTTCTTCCCATTCCTCCCAAAATTTACTTCTTAATATTTATATCTATTCATAACACCTATCACAATTTTTATTTAATACTAGCTGTACCCAGCCATGCGTTGCTGTGGCTCAGTCTGGTTAAATGGAAAAGTAAGAAAAGAGAAAGCGCACGTTTCTAATATGTTTAATTTCACAATGCTTGTGGGTATACATTGTTTTTTGTTGTTCGATTGTCTGGTTTGCCGACTCTAGAACACACAACATATAATTGTCCATGTGAGAAGCAATCCGTGTCTAGATGTAAACCGCATAATTCCAGAAATGAAAAAGAATGAAAAAAGAAAAACATAAACTATACTCACTAAATGAACGGTATGTTAAACGACACAGCTCAATTCCAACGCAATGTCACACGAAATAATTTAATCAAAATCAAAATAAATCGAAATCTAAGAAAATTCAATTTAACAATGCAATTGGAAACACTGAAAGGGAATCGTAAAATATTTAGTAGAAGCCGTTAAGCTTGTTAAAACGGGTGAGATTTTTGTCCCCTCTCCTCCTACGTCTTTGCTCTGCTCTGCTCCTCCCCCCCCCCCCCAGCACCACGAAGGGCCAGAGGCGGCGGCGGTGGTAGGAACTGCAGCGGTGGCCAAGGGGGATCTCGCGAGGCGTAATAGTCCTGCCATCCCAACTCCCTCCCCCCTTCCCTGGTGGCGGAGGGACAGGCTCAGACCCCTTTCACTCTATCCTTACAGGCCCCAACTTCTTTGCTCTCCCATTCCCCTCTACACTCAACCCCTTCCACTCTAACCTATAAGTGGAGAGCTGGGGGGGTAGAGAATCTCTCCTACATAGGCTTCCTCTCTCTCTCTCTTGCACATACACTCTCCCTCTGTCCCTCACAAACGCATGCCCAATCCCTCTCACACACATACACAATCCCTCACGTAGTCTCCCTATTTCTCTGGCACTCACACTCGCCTTCAGGGCACATTACCACACTTCTCTGTCACACAGTTAAAACGGGTGAGATTTTTGTCCCCTCTTCACCTAAGTCTTTGCTCTGCACTCGCAAGAGCTTGCAAAGTTCCCATGCCTGTTGTGTCTGGGAGAGTGAGGAAAACACTCCGTCCCCCCCCTCGCAAAGGGCAGGCGGCAGGCACTGCAACAGATTTGGGACACTTTGCCTAGCTTACTTTGCTCTTTCTGGGAGACCTATGCCTTTAAGAAATCCAATCGGGGGCTTGAGAGGGAGGAGGGAGCAGGGCTCTGGCTTTCACTTTCGTTATGGTGCTTTGCTGGGAGTGGGGGTGGAGCGATGCCCATGTAAACTCTTCCTGTGGTGGCTGAGACCCAAGGGCGGGTTGACAGCAGTGCCTTCCCCCTCCCCCCCCCCCCCCACAGTTGCAGGATATTTACTTGGCTTCTCCTTATCTGCGGGACTCAGGGGGTAGGGGAGGAGGGCGAGCTGTTCTCTGTTCAGCTCTTTGCGCTTTGGCTGCTGCAGGCTGCAGCTGCTTTTGATCTCTTCACAGCCACTTTCTACTGCATTTGTTCTGCTCTGACCATCCCAACTCCCCCCCCCCCCCCCCCTTCCCCTGCGGTGGACAGCCTGGCTCGGCAATTCTTCTACCCTTTCTTCCTCCTGTGTGTAACTGTCTGGCAGTCCCTACTCCCTCCCCCCTTCCCGTTTCTCGGAGCGGCGACTCATCTGCCCTTTCCTCCTCCCCTCTGTGACACCTAGCACGTAGCGCAGAGCTCTATTGTCCGCACATGCGCACACACATGCGTACACACTGGCTCGCACATGCACACAGACTCACACATGCATATTCACACAGACACACACAAACAGCCACAGGAAAACACACAAAGGCAGACACACAGGCACACACACAAGCACAGGCACAGGCTCCAACACACACATGCACAGGCACCGACACCCACAAACAGAGGTAGATGCACTCACACACATCCATACAGGCACACACACATACACACAGGCAGACACAGAGTCTTTCAAATAATAGAAGGGCTAGGGGGCACTCCATGAAGTTATCAAATAGCACATTTAAAACTAATCGGAGAAAATTCTTTTTCACTCAATGCACAATTAAGCTACGGAACTTGTTGTCAGAGGATATGGTTAGTGCGGTTAGGGCTAGATTTTAAAAGCCCTGCGCGCGTAAATCCTCCCGGATTTATGCACGCAGGGCAGTCGCGTGCCGGCGAGCCTATTTTGCATAGGCCGCCGGCATGCGCAAAGCCCTGGGACGCGCGTAAGTCCCAGGGCTTTGTAAAAGGGGCGGGAGGGGCGTATCCGGGGGCATGTCAGGGGGGCGGTCCGGGGCGGGTCCGGGGGCGAGGCGACGGTTCGGGGGCGGGCTGGGAGGGCACTGCGGCCTGTGTGGGGGATGAGAGGCGGCACGCGCAAGTTACTCCTGCTTCAAGCAACAAAGGTGGGGGGGGGGATTTAGGTAGGGCCGGGGGGTGGGTTAGGTAGGGGAAGGGAGGGGAAGGTGGGGGGATGCGGAAGGAAAGTTCCCTCCGAGGCCGCTCTGATTTCGGAGCGGCCTCGGAGGGAACGGAGGCAGGCTGCGCGGCTCGGCGTGCGCAGGCTGCCGATTTTGCGCAGCCTTGCGCGCACCGACCCCGGATTTTATAAGATACGCGTGGCTACGCGCGTATCTTATAAAATCCGGCATACTTTTTAAAGATCTACCTCATAGTGTAGCTGGGTTTAAAAAAGGTTTTGTTAAGTTCTTGGAGGAGAAGTCTATTAATTACTATTAATCAAGTTGACTTAGAGAACTGCCACTGCTATTACTGGCATCAGTAGCATGGGATCTACTTAGTGTTTGGGTACTTGCCAGGTACTTGTAGCTGGATTGGCCACTGTTGGAAACAGGATGCTGGGCTTGATGGACCCTTGGTCTGACCCAGTATGGCAATTTCTTATGTTCTTATGTACACATAGGCATGGGCTGCTACACACACAAGCACATGCACAGGCTCCAACACATACATGCACAGGCAGATGCACCCACAAACACAGGCAGAGGCATCCACAGGGAAATCCAAACAGGCACAGCCCCCCCCACCCCAACACAAACAGGCACAGCCCTCCGCCACATAGACACACACACCCAGGCATCGAGCACTTTTTGCTAGTAAAAATAATAAGCAGCAAAACAAAATTTCCTTTTGTCGAGGACTTAAGAAAATCTTAGTGAGTTGTATGTTGACACCATTATGGAAGGTAGATAAACAATGAAATCAACCCTGCTGGCTGTGTGCCAGCTCTGTCAGAGCTTAAACTGTTCTTCGGCAGTTATGCAAGAAATATCCAAAATGTCCAAAGAGTGAGGGAACACACACAAAAAGCCCCAGCAGTATGGCCAGCCATGCGTTTCCCTTAAGCTCTCAGTGGTGAGGACGGGAAGTGCAGAGGGAGAAATGAAAGCTGTGGTTCCTGACCTGCTTGGGCAGAAGTTGCTTGCTTTCTGCTGTCTGGGGCTTTTGAGGAGGTGGAGGAGGGAACTAATGAAACTCAGGAAACATCTGCTTTCTTTGAGCAAGATATGGGTCAGAGGAGCAGGGCGGACCGACGGCCACACAGACACAAAGAAAATTTAAAAAATAAATAAATAAAAGCAACAATGACTCTGGCAGGCTCCCTTTGCAGCACTTCAGCAGCAAAACACAATCACTGAGCCAAGGAGGCTGAAAAAGAAGCCGAGCCCGGCTAAAAAAATAAATAAATAAACCAACTCTATGGTAAGTCAGCCATGACATGAAAATCAGGAACCTCAGAGCTGGCTTTTGACGGGTTTCTAGCTTTCTGAATGCAGTGCAGAAGCTTTTTCTGCTGCCCTGGGAAAATGAAACCCTCAGGTTTTGGGTTACATCCTGAAGAGTAAGTCCAGTCAGGAGTTCAGGATCAACTGAGCATGATCTAGTCTTTCTAAAGTGTGTTATTCCAAGAAAACCCTATTCACAAAATACCATTACAAGTTTGCTCTTTTTTTTTTTTTTTTTAATTACTCAGGTGACTAGCTTTGAAAATTGCCCAGTTTTGCATCTACGAGAAAAAGTTTAGAGAACCAGGCCCTTAACATCAGGTGCTGCCCTTTGTGATTTGTCCTGTGGTATCTACAATAGGGCTTGTGTTAACAGAAGTTGTGAAATCATGCTTCATCCATACAATAAAAATATAAATAACGTAAGCAAAAAGAACATAAATATTCACCATAAAATCTCCATGAACTTCCAAAGTCTTGTCTCGTATATCCCTACCCTTCCCTCACCTACTTAATTTTCTAGTTAATTGCCATGTTACTGCATTTATGTTACAAACTGTTCCTTGTAAAGGCCTCGCCTATATATTATGTGTTATAAGTTATCTGTAACCGGCACGATGTGCAAACGGTTGTCGGTATATAAAACCAAATAAATAAATAAATAAATAAATGACTAATGACAATATAATATATAGTTTATCTTTGGTGTACAAAATCCAGTGTAGAAAATACTGTGCAACAATATGTTTCATCATTGGAGTTTGCAGCTCAGTAATAGCATTTTGTTACTTTTTGAAAAAAAAAAAAATCAGAGTAGCATTTAAAGCAAGAAAAAAATACCTTTTTTATTATAAAAAGTTTAACAATGGATTCTTAGTTCATAGTAACAGAAAAAAAACTATGTGCCCCCTCCCCCCATTATAACCATGAAAATATGAGAAGAATAGGTAAATCGATATAACCCATATGGTAGCTCGTCTCAATATCAAACTTCTTGGTTGTAAAAAACAGAAGTCTAGCTCCTGAAAGTAATTCTTGGCCAAGTATCATTCTGCTCTAACAAAGCTCTTTGTAATTAGCCTAGTCCCCGACGTGTTTGCCATTTAGAAAAGCACTGTTATATTTAGTAAAAAAAAGAAAAAAAATATACCCTCCATACACCATCTGTTTTGATACTTCTACCATAATGAATCTAAATAAATCAAAGTGCTAAGGTGCAAATCCTCACTGGAATCTCTTGCAGTCCTCACACTGATATAGAATTATAGCAGGAATAATGAATAGCCACTGGGGGATTTACTTTCTCTAAAGAGCTACATATAGAGATTGATCAGAAGTCTCACAAGAGATATTTACATCATTTCTTCTTTTTTTGGGTGGATTTTTTTTTCCTTTGGTAAATTTCAAGAAATGAAAGCCTTGGGTGTAAGGTGTGCACTATCTACAAATTATGGCAGCAAGCTGGCAGATTTTTTTCTGTACAATGCTTAGATCTGGCCCTAAATGTCCTTCCCTTAGGCTTCTTTTCCTTGTTATTCAATTGGTCAGACATAATTAAGGGCTATCCTTCTCTAGTATGACAAGAGCAAATACTTCTAGGTGTACAGAGGCAGATTTATATTAGAACCCCTTGCACCACATGCTATACATATGTAGGGATCCTGTCAGCTCCCTACTAATAATCAGGCAGATTGTACTATTGGCGTGGGGAGGAGACAGAGTAATAATGTGGGTGATTGGTTTTTCCATGTGGAAGACACTCATTGGTAGATTTCTATGGTGTATATAGCCAGACCACCATTTTAGGGTGTGGATTTACTAGTTTCTTTTGCAGAGGCAGACTGCTCTGGCTATTCTCTAATTTTGCTGTTGTTTGAGTTGTATGGGAGTTTCTTTCCACCTTCCCAGTCCATTTTATATTTTTACATTTGGATATTTAAGTTTTGAGTATTCAGTAGCTAGGACCCACTTAAGTTATGGGATATGCAAATATGTTGGGCTGGCACACGCTGAGCAGATTTTAAAAGCCACTCATATATACATGTACATGCTGCTGTACCCACAGATGAAAATTTTCCAAAAGGGGCGGGGCATGGGCATAGTTTGGGTAGGGCAAGGGCGAGGCATGGGCCTTCTGGGATTTTAACATGAAACTTGCATGTAAATAATTATATGCACTGGCGCATAGAGCGGTCCCCTGCTGCGTAACTTTGCTTCTGCTATTGATAATGTGTAAGTTATGAAACAAAATCTAGGCAGATCTGCGGGGTTTTAAAGGTTGGGGCTAACATTGGGGAAGGGAGGCTAATAAACTGGGGGGGAGGGGGTTAGAAGTCCTATGCCTTAACTTGGTGAACTGGGAATGAACTGGGAAAACTGGCAATGGTGTCTGCTCATGTGCTTTTTAAAATCCCCCCCACTTATGCAGTAGAAGCAGCATTTGAACGTACATGCATGCATCTGCTTAAAATTGAGTGCATATGGGCATGTGATCAGGCTACTTTATAACATGCATGCATATACATGCATATGTTATAAAATAGCCGTGTCCCTGGGCACAGGCTTTGAAAGTTACCCTTTTAATTTCTTTGCTGTTCTAGCATCAAATGGGAGAGGTTCCCTTCAAGAAAGAGGAACCTAAGATCATCAAGATCAGTGGAAAGGGATGACTTTCTGCCATCTAGAAGAGAAGGAAGAGAGAGAATAGGAAAGTGGTTGGAATGGATTCCTAACAAAGCCCAACATCATGTATTGCAGATTTGGAGAAGAGGAGTCACCAAAGTATCATCCTGATACTGAAGGGGAGAAGAGGAGAATGATTGTTGCTATTTGGGTACTGTGAGGAAAATAAGGCGTTCAAAGGAGAAAATTTCATGGAAGAGGGAAGGGGCAACCAAAATGATAAAGGGGATGGAACAGCTCCCCTATGAGGAAAGACTGAAGAGGTTAGGGCTGTTCAGCTTGGAGAAGAGATGGCTGAGGGGGGATATGATAGAGGTCTTTAAGATCATGAGAGGTCTTGAACGAGTAGATGTGAATCGGTTATTTACACTTTCAAATAATAGAAGGACTAGGGGGCAATCCATTAAGTTAGCAAGTAGCACATTTAAGACAAATCGGAGAAAATTATTTTTCACTCAATGCACAATAAAGCTCTGGAATTTGTTGCCAGAGGATGTGGTTAGTGCAGTTAGTGTAGCTGGGTTCAAAAAAGGTTTGGATAAGTTCTTGGAAGAGAATTCCACTAACTGCTATTAATCAAGTTTACTTAGGGAATATCCACTGCTATTAATTGCATCAGTAGCATGGGATCTTCTTAGTGTCTGGGTAATTGCCAGGTTCTTTTGGCCTGGTTTGGCCTCTGTTGCAAACAAGATGCTGGGCTTGATGGACCCTTGGTCTGACCCAGCATGGCAATTTCTTATGTTCTTATGTGTAAAATGCATTCCATCTTTAATATTTCATGTATATTGAGAGGGAAGTAACAACTTGCCCTAAACCAATAGGATGGGAGAAACATCAATGTAAAGACTAAATCAATTGGCTTCAACATACTCAATATGAATAAGACTTTGTCAAGTCACAAATTTATTTAAAAGCCCTTGTACCATCTAAAAGTGAATTGAACAGCTGAAGATTCTTTTCACCATTTCACAACTTATCAGTAAAAGTATTGTTAGAAACCACCAGAGCTTCCAGTGTGTCTTGCTTTTTAATTATTTAATGCTCATCTGTGCTGTTATCAACACTGCAGTATGCAAAGACTTTACACTGGGAATTAAGTATTGCAACGCAAGGGGCCTTGAAAGTAATCTTTTCCCCTATTCAGGGAACCCTGCAGTAACCCCTTTATCATCCTGGAAGTGAACCACATAAAACTATGAACTGAGATATGGACTCTGGAACCACTAGCCAGTTTCAACTAGCCGAGGGGTTACACATAAACTATAAATAAAACATTCTAACAAATTATAATTTTGAAAGTAATTAAGTACTTTAAGTACAGGATCCAGCATTCCTACAATAGATTTTTTTCCGATGAAGGGATTTGTACTTTTCATTTCTTTATGAAAAGAAAGACTACTATAGACTCATTTATTAATGATTTTTTTCCCATTTTGTATCTGGTAAATTAGACCCATATAAGTCCACATATGTAGTGTAATATCATGTTAAAAGCAGGATTGGCTCAGTCTGGCTCTGGTGAATTTTACTCCTATCAAAACCACCATTTTCAACAACTTTTGGGAGCAGGCAAATGCATCCCTATTTACTAGTAAAGACTATTTGTCAATCCCCTTTGCCAAAAACTCACAACAAAATTTGCCAATCATCCATGAACAAAGGAAGGCAAGCTTTATTTATTTATTTATTTTAAATTATAACTGGCCACTCACCCAAGATTCTGAGTGGCTTACACTAAAAACATTAAAACTAACAAACAAACAACAAGTAACTAGGCCCTCATTTACAACAAGTAACTAGGCCCTCATTGCCATCTTAAAATATTAAGTTCTTGAAAACAAGCAAAGTCTATTAAGGAATGCATGTCTACATTCTGTACACCGTTTGGATGATTATGGCCAGAAAAAAAAGCCCAAAGTTCTATTGTCTGTTGAAGAGGAATTCATGCAATATGTGTTGCGATCCTGGCCGCGAGTACCGTGGCCAGGCCCTTACCTCTTGATTCCTGGACCTGCTCCCGCCTCCGGAGTCCTGGCTTGCGGCCTGCTTGGCAGCGTCCCCACTGGGGCAGCGCCGCCGTGAAGGTTCCGGTGGACGCCCTGTTCCTAGGTGCGCGTGCGCGCCACTTGGGCGCCTTTGTAGCCCGTTTCCCCGCCAGTACTGACTCCGCCCAATTCCTGACGTCAGACGCCGCGACCTTGATAAGCCAGCCATGGCCATCCAGCCTTTGCCTTGCAACGGGTTAGCATTCTGGTTTCCTGTTGCGTTGTGCCCCGGAGTGACCTGCTTGGCTATGTCGCTCCGTTCCCGCTACAGTACCTGCTTGGTTCCTGCCTGCTTGCTACAGTACCTGCTTGATTCCTGCCTGGTTCCAGTAACCGAGCTTGTTACAGTTCCTGCCTGGTTCCAGTACCCGAGTCCTGCTACAGTCCTGCCTAGTTCCAGTACCCAAGCTTGCTACAGTTCCTGCCTGGTTTCAGTACCCGAGTCCTGCTACAGTTCCTGTCTGGTTCCAGTGCCCAAACCTGCTACAGTTCCTGCCTGGTTCCAGTACCTGAGTCCTGCTACATTTCCTGCCTGGTTCCAGAACCCGTACCCAGTTACAGTATTGCTACTGTCCTAGTCTGGTTCCAGTTACCTGTCCTTATCCACAACCCTCCTAAGTCCCAGCGGCTGGGCCCCTACGGGCTCTTCCCGGGGGGGGGGGGGGCTTCGGCTTCCAAGGGTGAAGCCACCTAAGTCCCAGCAGTTGGGCTCCTACGGGCTTCTCCCGGGGGAGTACCAGCTACCAGCATGTAGAGCATCTACGTCCCTGCCTGAACATCTGCCTCCCGGCCTGCTGTTCATCAGAAACATTGTCCATCTCTTCCTAGTCTCCAGCAAGTCGGCCCAAGGGTCCACTAAACTGAGACTCCCACAACAATATGTAACATATAAATTTGATTGTAATCTGCCTCAAAATCAGCTTGGTAAAGGCAGAATAGAAAATGTTTATACATAAATAAATATGCCCCTGAGAGAGAGGGAGAGAGAGAGACTCTTTTTAAGGCGCTCATATAAGTAAACTATTTACACCACTGTAAGAGGGGCAACTAGTAACTTGGGGTGAGGTTTTGGTGATGGCCTAGGTTTTGGGGGACATTTGTCATGCACAGTCAAAGGTATGAACAGCACAGCAGACATCAGTGAAGATTTTATGTAATTTGGAGCGATGACAGGTACACAAAGATGAGATTTGTACATTATACTCTCGACCTAGCTTGATAGCAGCTAGACAGAGAGTGCATCGAGCTAAATCGAGAGTACATTGTATTAATCTGTCTCATCTTTGTGTACCTTATGTCATTCCAACTCACATCAAATCTTCACTGATGTCTACTATGCTGTTTGTACCTCTGACTGTGCATATAAAACTGCCCCCCCAAAACCTAGGCCACCACCAAAACCTCACCCTGAGTTCAGAAAGGCCCCTCTTACAGTGGTATAAAAGGTTGACTAATATGTGTGCCTCCCTGGAGTCTCTCTCTCTCAGGATTTGCAATATTTATCACAAATTCCATTTTGGGCATAACGCCCTGAAAAAAAGATGTAGATATTTTCAGTGTTAAACTGTGCAATAGTGCAACATTAAACACCCCTCATTTTCAAAAACGTCACCCTTTTGACTAAATTTTTAGAATTTGCAAACATCTCGTGATGCGTTATTTATCGCATGCGTTATGTGTTATCACGGGCGTTAGGGCTCTAACACCGGCGATAATGCCCTAATGCGATTTGATGAATGATCCCCAAAGATTCTCAACTCAAATGGCATAACTAGACCTGCATCTGATGCATAAAATCAGTGGTTCCAGTCTCATACCACATTTCCTCACCATTTCCCTGAGAGATAAGGACAAACGGTTACATTTCTACTTTACTGCCTGCACAGCATCTGAAATATTGATATACTTTAGTTTCCTTTGCAGAAACACTGCTGTTTTTTTCCAAACTTTAAGCTTTTAGCATTCATATTCATGCATTAATATTGTCTATAAATAGGAATATGCATGCTGATATCCCTGGATGCTCTTTATACACGTCCTTGAACTTCAAGTGCCTTCACTGGAAGGCGTTCTAGGTGACTGATATTAACAAAACAAAACAAAACAACGTGCTTCCTCCTTATTGAACTACAGTCTATACAAGCCTAATGTTGGGTTCTTACCTCCTGGGGATGCTTCCAGTGAAAACCTAACATTTGCTGCTTTGGAATTAAAAAGGGAGAGGATTTTCTGTTATACATAATGGCAATGACCAATCGTAGCGGGACAAATCAGGCAAACTGTAATCTTAAGGAGCACTGAAATTAAGTATCTGGCTTTGTAGTGGGTATAAAATCTTTATATAGATGATTCTCACATAAGTATCACAAATTCCTAACAAATTTCCATTTTACCCATGAAGAGGCCAATTTTTAAAACCACTTACCAAGGTCAACAGTGATTTATCTGAGTAAACCAGCCTGTCTAAAAATTGCTCTCCTTAGAGCATCTAAAAAGTATATGCAAGGTTCACAACATGTAAAAGTTTAGCCATATTGCAAGGGGGTATTCTTTTGGGTATGGGGACTAACACCATATGCATACTTGGCATCTTGAAAACGACACTTGCTATTCCAGTCCCTCTCAGCTTCCTATACAAATAGCAGGTGCAAATTCTGTGGATGCTTCCTGCGTGTGTATTTTACACCAACTAACTTCTAAATGCAAATTGCCCAGGGAGCTGGGCTTTGAAAATAAATTACAATGTACATATGGTAAAAGTACCTGCACACTTTGCAACTATGCTGGCAACTCAAAATTGCCCCATGGTACCAAAATGTAAACAGATACAATTTTCTGAAAAGAAAACAAAAGTAGTAAATGAGCCATTTGATTTTCCAGCAAAAAAAAAAAAAAAAAAAGCTGATAAAAAACAAAAACACACACACATGCAAAAAAGTTCATAGGCAGCAAAATAAAACAAGACATCATATTGCAACTAGAATGGAAAAGCACAGGATTAAAAATGAAGTCACTTTAGAAAGTTCCAGATTTCTGTGGAAATCTGTGGATGACTTCATATGAAGCAGTAGATGTATGCTGCTCTATCTGCTGAAAATTGAATCCAGTGGTGCTTTTTTTTTTTTTTTTTTACCATTTCTTGTTTTTAGCAAGGAACAAACTACAAACAACAAAGTTTTGTAAGAAACAAAGCTGCTAAACTTTGCTTTAGGTCCCCTGGATTACTTGAATCTGTTTGTCTTGCAATCTGACTGTCCTATCATTCCACATCTCCTTATCTCATTGTAATATTATACGGGCAAAACATCTTCACTTTACAGGCACACATTCTTCACTTACAGAAATATGTAACCATCAGCTGTGATTAATCCTCCTTCACTTCCCCTACACGTATAACTTTAAGTTGCAATCTGCACTATTGTCAAGGATATGACCTTTTCTGTAGCATACTGTAATAACAGAACTGTAAGAGTGGTGCTAAACATAGAACAGCCATATCTACTCAATTTAGATTAGGCCTTAAAGGTTCTAAAATAATTATTTTGTTCCCCTTTAATGTCCCCTACTTACTTGCTCCTATTTTTTGCCTCCTACTTACTCTTAATTTACCTGAGCTTTAGACTAAATTGATTTACAAAATGTATAAACTGCGTTTTCAGGAACTACCCACACAAAGTGAAGCACAGCAAAATAAAACCAAGAACAAATTAATCAATACAATTAATTCAAAACTGACAGATAAAATAAAAAAACAACAATCACTAAACACTCTTGGAATTAATCAAATTATGACATTACCGGTATATATTCAAGTCCCTTCAAACAGAAAGTAAAAGAAAAAATGTTACAGCCCTACTACAGATATCTAAGCCTCCTATAAAAATAAATTTAAAAAAGACTGGGTTTTTAACTGTCATTGAAAAATTGTATAATCAAAAATCTTTTTAAAAAATAACAGGGGGACATTCTACCACATGGGGACTACTCTTGTAAACAACCCGTCTGAATTACATGAGCAAAAGGCATTACCAATCTCCCTGCCTGACAATCCTTTGAATAGATTACATAATCAAGATGGAAGACTAAATGGATCTAAGGTACTGGTCCTTACCTGCTATCAAAGTCTAAAACAGGGGTAAGAAACTCCAATTCTTGAGTGTTGCAAGCTGGTCAGGTTTTCAGGATACCTACTATGAATATGCATGATATGCATTTGCATGCAATGGCAGCAGAACTTGCAAATGCATCTCATGAATATTCAGTGTGGATATCTTGAAAACCTGACCAACTTGTGGCATGTGACAACTGGAGTTGCCAACCTTTGATCTAAAAAAATAGTTGGAATAGAGTTGTGAGGTTGCAGTATTGCAAACATTCCACCTCTCTATCAAGAGCAGAAGCAAGAGAGGTGATAAGTAGAAAATAAAGGGTAGAGAAAAGGAAGCATTACTGCAGACCATGAGGTACCAGAGCAAGCTATAATTCCCTAAGAAATAACAGTATTGATACTGGCAGGTTGCTGCTGGTCAGGCACTCCCTTGTAAGACCATATAGATAGAGAAGGATGGTTGTTTATATATGTAGCTCTCCAGATTATTTTGGAGCTTGGTAGTAAGGTGGGGTGATGAGGGGTGGTTTCTGGGTGCTGGATTCCAGATGGGATCATGTATGGCCATCTATCCAGGGCAGCTGAGAACATATGAGGAAGGAAACAAAATCTGACTGCTAAAACAATGAGTTCCTGCAAGCAGTGAAGATGTTAAGGCTGTGAACTGGGACATACTTTTACAATGTGGATATGCATAACTAGGGCTAATTGGTCTCTTTCTGCCATCAACTGCTATGTTACTATTCCTGTTGCATAACAATTTTCATTATTCCAGGTTTTACTGTTAGTTTAAATTAGCATGTTTTGCTAGTAAGCTCAATTTAAAGCTGGAATGACTCAAACTGCTAAGCAATGGGTGACTACATTTTTCACATCTTGGGAAATTTCCATAGGCTTTTTAGATATAAATATATGAGAAATGATTTTCATAGAATTATGCATGGGTTATGCATTTAAAATTGGTAAAAATGCATAAAAGTAGGGTGACACACTTATAAGTCATTTTGCAAATGTCATGACTAAGCATGTACTTACTATGTCACATGTAAATGTGAACAGGCAGAAAAGGTGCACTGTAGGAGCATTTCGGGGTGGGGTTTGGATGCATGTACACGAGTTGCTATTTTGTAAGCGGTATATGTGCACACATTACCAAACTTGTCTGTACAGTCTTACACATGCTAATTAAGTCACAGACGTGAAACTGAACTTGTCTTTTGCCTGCAGTTTTGAGTAGAGGGGCAGGGTGAAGTGATGGAGAGTCTGGCCGAACAGGTGGAGGAGATGTGGACGATTGCAAGTGTGCACACAAATATTTTCAAATGCAGAATACACACATTTTTTATAAAATACATGCCTCTGCGTATAATTCAGGGTTTTATGTGCACATTACAGTTATAACACGCGTAAAATATATGCATATAATTTTATAAAAAGAGTAGAGAAAGTGTGTGTTTCTGGCATTACCAATATGTGCACATACTGAAACTCACGCCTATACTTTCGGGGTAGAAATATGTGATTTTTCAAATTTAATAAAATTCTAGCATAAATCTTTGCAGGTCCACTTAGACACACATTTGGTGACCTATGCAAGCCATTGAAAACTGGGCTCTTTCTATTGATGTGTACAATTGGTTAAAAGAAGCTCAGTTTAATAGCCAGTAGTTGGGAGTTGTTTGCCTGAATTTGAAAATTAGGCTTTAACATATAACCCCCAGTTGACTAATCAACAATTAATTTTGGGCTGGTGGGGCCTGGGGATCCTTCCAATATGGAGTGGACACTGTAGGGGCTTTTCCCTCCAAGGGAAAAGGCCCGAGGCTGAGGAGTGTAGAGCTAGTGATTCCTCCCTGAGGAAAAATGGCCTGGAGGAAGAGATAAAGGGATGTCCTGAGACGAGGGAGAACCCCAAGGAGAATGAGTGTGGAGCAGACCAGGGAATCCTGCACTTTGCCAATAGAGAGGCCCAGGATGAAGGAAGAAAGGTTCTTGAAGTCATGAGCTTGTGAGTAGTCCTTGGGGATGAGTGTGATTGACCGGAGAGTATTTGGAGATGTTAGCTCCATGTCCCTCAAAGAGAGAGAGGAGCTTAGAGGAAGACAAAGGGGTTCTGTGAGTAATGGATCCAAATTCTGCAAGTGTGGACTGAGAGGAGAGTATGTCAAACTTTGGGGAACTGGATAGGCTTTAGTAGTGGACTTTTTTGATTCTGACTGTGTAGCCCATGAACTCTTGAGTATTCAATATGGAATTATTTACCCTAATGTACAGAGTGGTTGACTGTGAAAACCAGAAAAAAGGTTTGGCTTTACCTTGGAGTGATGTCACTGTTTCATAAGACTTTATTTATGCCAGCATTACTGGAGAAATATGGGGACCAGGTTCATGGAGGGGAGAATCACCAATGCACTTCCTGACCAGTCAAAGGAAAATGAGCTATCCTACTGCTCCTAACAGAATCCACTTCATAAGAACATGCCATACTGGGTCAGACCAAGGGTCCATCAAGCCCATCATCCTGTTTCCAACAGTGGCCAATCCAGGCCATAAGAACCTGGCAAGTACCCAAAAACTAAGTCTATTCCATGTAGTAATGGAATGGCTAGTAATAGCAATGGCTATTTTCTAAGTCAACTTAATTAATAGCAGGTAATGGACTTCTCCTCCAAGAACTTATCCAATTCTTTTTTAAACACAGCTATACTAACTGAACTAACCACGTCCTCTGGCACCATCTGCATGACCCAAATTCTGAACCCAGAACTTCTCAGCATTTTATGTATCCCCTGTTTGATGATGGAATTACATGGGTTTCTTGCCTTATAATTGCAATTTTCAAGCTGTCCACATATATATATATATATATTTTTTTTTTTATATGCTGCTTCTTGCACTTTTTTCAGCACTTCAAAGTGGATTAGATTCAGGTACTGTAGGTATTTCTCTATCCCCAGAGGGCTTCCAATCTAAGGGCCTTATTTTCCAAGTGGCTCGCACGCGATAAGGAACGTTTCACACGCGAAAAGTCCCTTATCGCGTGCGATACCAAAATGGGGGCGGAGTCGGCCCTGGAAGAGGAGGAGTCGGGATGTCACCAGGGCCGACTCCACAAAGACGCCGCGGAAGACGAAAAGTTAAGGCCCTTTTCGCGTCCGAGTTTGCACCCAATAGCTACACCTTCTATGGTGGCGCTATTGGGTGCGAAACCGGCAGTGATCACACCGAGGGCCTGCCCCCCCGTTTCGGACCCCGCCCCTCATTACTAATGTATCGCAGGCCTGCGATACTTTAGAAAATGATGCCCTAAGTTTGTACCTGAGGCAATGGAGGGTAAAGTGACTTGCCCAAGGTCACAAGGAGCAACAGCAGGACTCAAACGCTGGTCTCCTGGTTCATAGCCCACTGTTCTAACCACTAGGCTACTCCTCCAATCTATGGAGACTTTTAACTGTGGAAATGACACTAATTTTCAAAGTTTAAGTATGCTCATAATTTTACTCTGAACATTGCCTAAGGAAAACATCTGCACACACTTGTTTCTCATTTGTGCTAACAATTTTTTTCAAGTAAAGCAAGGTGCATAATATTGAAAATTAAAAATATGCAAGCTATTTCTTTATCCACCCCAGGAATGCCTTTCCCAAATACAGATAAAATTACACACATAGCGGCACTATGCACATGCTTTTACCTACGTATAGGGTGGGCAACTTTCAAAAAGCACATTGCTGCAGGGAAAGCACTATTTTACCTTTGAAAATGGCTTTGAAAATTGCCCTTTACATACTGTTCTATTCCTCACCTTCTTTGGCAATTCATTTCTGAAATTTTGAGGCCAATATTCAATAGGCCATTTAGTGGGCAAGTTATCGGGTTAAAGTTATTTGGATAACTTGTTCCGTATATTCAGTGGGTTAAACATGCTGCTGAACATGTAGCCAGATAACTTCCGGCCTTGTGTGGATGGATACTCCTTAACCGGATATCTTTAAAAGATATCTGGCTAAGTTAGCACCGTCATAAAGAGTGAAAAGAAAGAAAAGGGCCAGTGGGCCAATCCCCTTCGCTTCCTCCTGAAACCTAATACAAATGTCCTGTTGGGTGGTACTATACACACCGTCCTCCCCCCAAAGTTGTTTGAAGTCTTGCCAAGTGCCAGCATCGTCGGCCGGGCTTCCCGTTCCTATTTTTTTTTTTAAATATCAAGATCACTGGTGGTGCCGGGAGCAGGGTCGAGGGTCCTGTGCTCCCGGCAGTAAAAAAATAAAGTATCGGGGGGGGGGGGGGGGGGTGGGGGGAAGAGGTCTGGTGCCTCATAGATTCCCTGCAGGTGGGTAGGGAGGGAGCAGGGGGGCAAGGCGATCTGGATATTTTTCAAAAGGTGGAACGATTGCCAAGATTTCAAACAAGTTTGGGGAGGGGTGAGTACATATGTCAGAAAGCATAAAAATTTGAAAATCAAAACTACATGAAAGAATGGTGTATCCATCATACTTACTTTACAAGCAGTTACACAAATTATATATACCGGTATATATATATATATATATATATATATATATATATATATATATAATATATAATATCTCTTGCCTGAGAGTCATTTTATGCATCTGTGAAAGTAAAAATGTTTTTTTTTTAAATCTGAACACCTCAACAGGTGCTTAAAAAATCGCCTGCTGATGGAATCAACTTGTTGAAAGAATCCATTTTCTGTGTGCTGAATACGTTCAGAAAATCTGCTCCTATTGTGCTTAAATCTCTTTGTGGTATGCAGTAAAAGGGAATGAATTAACAAAGACCAGAATGCCACAACAAGACATAACAGGTGTGAAGATATTAAACAAAATGTAGCTCGTGACCTGGAGAAGAGAGGGCTTGCATGGTTGCCTCCGAAAAGAGTCCTTGTTGGATTGATTTACTTTTCTTTCAGGTAGGATCTTGAAGAAATGAGATTCCACGCCCCTATTTTCCCCTCACCCAAACCTTCATTTCCCTTTAGCAGTAAAGCAAGCAAACGAGTCTTAGCCTGCTGCCTGCAGGAAAATGTGCTTTGTTATGGAAGGAGCACCCTTCACTGAAACAACAAACAGAAGAATAGCTCTGTTTATTTTTCCATGTACTGGAGGTAGAGGTGAAGGTGCAGCCACCTTAAGTCTGTATTCATAGTCCCTTCTCCAGTTCAGCAAAGCTGTCAGAGGGGGCATGAACTGAGAAGGAAGTTATCAGAGGATGTACAAACATATGGGATGCTGTTAAGAGGAGGCAGGGGCCATTTTCTCTCTCCGACATCTACTTGTGGGAGGTAGGGGAAGTATGGTAAATCATCCTGTAGCTCCAGTCTTTAAGGCTACACTGAACACAGTCTGTAGCAGATCAGCTTTAATTAGCAAGTTGTGCACATCAGACACCCAGGCAGACAACCCAAATGGCTCAGATTTCACAAAATGACTGCTAGGAGTGTAGAGCTACTTTAAAGCATTTAGGGCAACATTTAAACCCCCAACAAAAGTCTCACGGTCTTTCTACGCAAGATTGTTTGCTGGCAACATTGTTCTTTCAGAGATCTTTTTTCTCCTCGGAGGAAATCTTAGTCTTGCGCATAACAGTGCTATCTCAGAATTGCTCAATGGACTTGCACTTTTTTTTTTTTTTTGCAGCTTTTTAAGCCAAGCAATAAGCAGCAGAATAATATTGACTTTTCTTGGGAAATTGGGGAGATGGGAAATAAATTTGATCAAAAATAAATACATGGGATCAGGCATAAATGAAAATCAGAAGGAACTCGTTTAGCATACACTATTCCCAATGAGGTTAACCTCTTAAATGAAAAGAAAATGCAACGTGCCACTTAGATGAAGCAAAACAAGGGAATCAGGTGACATTTTCACCTTTGAAGAATGGAAAGGGATTTAGACAAGAGACTTTTGTCAGTTTTTCCTATGTCTCCTTTCACCAAAAGACAATGAATAGCATGGTTATGCATAAACTTAATTTACAAATCATTCAGATAGCACCAGCGTGTGCTTAAAGTATTAGTTCTACTTGCACTGCATCAAAATGTTAATCTGCTAGTTTTCTGGCTCTGCCAGAGCCTCCCTTTGTTCTCATCTGCAAGCCCCACTTATTCTCTGATGTAATATGTATACTTATTTTAATTATTTCAAATAAAAAGGTATGCAGCTTTTCTCATGGTCACACATTATGTATTTAGGCATCCCTTCTTCAGCTGTTCAAGATGTATTCATGACTTCATTTTATCCAGGTAATGCAAATTGCCTGGGTGTGGTTATGTAGGAGAAGCTTTCATTCAAATACTCGGGTTTTTTCAAGAATGAACAAAACTGAGATTGAACTCATTTCACATAAACCAAATGAGAAAAGTTTGACTCTTGAATTGGTCACATATTTGACTCTTGAATTGGTCACATATTACTCGGTCTATCCGAGTAAAATGATTTTGGCTTAAGAATTATTCAAATAAGATAAATCGTTCTACCTGCATACATTGAGCCACCTCTAAGAAATCACCTTATGCGAACACCCCCTTCCCCCCAAAAGCACAGATTTTATATACCCTATACAAAAAAATAGAGAGCGCAGGTTAAACCTTAAAGAAATATAGCTAAGAAAAAAAAAAGGGGTAGCCTATATCAATTTCAAAAAATTATGTTTTTCATATCCAATAAAAATAATAAAAATTCCATAAAAATAAAACACTGGGACAGTAACTTTGAAACTGTCACGCGGGCGCACATGTCCACGCATATGCCGGCTCATGCCAAAGGACGCTGCCATATTATAACATATGCGCGTATATGCACGCATGGTGCAAAATAGGATGCACATGCATACGTGTAAACAATTTTATATGGACGTGGCCATGTGCATGCAAATGCCACCTCTACTGTGTAAGTGGGGGGAGTTTTGTAGATACGCACACTGACGCGATTGCCGGTTTTCCAGTTAGCCCAGGTAATGGATAGGACGTCCTAACCCCCTAGTTAATTTGCCTCCCTTTTTACGCTGTTAGCCCCTTCCCTTAAAACCCCATTGACTAGCCTATTTTTTTTTTTTTCTTCCTGGACTTACACGCCATCCATAGCAAACGTAAAGTGACGCAGTGGGGGACCCTGTCTTGTGTTTTTGCGCCTAAGCATTTATGAGCACATTTCATGTTAAAGTACCAGAATGCACATTCCCCACCCCTTTTTCAACTTCTTATTTGTGGGCCGATCAGGAAATACGCATGTACTCGGGCACCTTTTAAAATCCATGCGGCGCACGCCGGCCCGGCCTCTGTCCAAATCTCTCAGCTTTGGCATGCACCGAGCTCTTAAAATTCACCCCATAGGTTTCTGAAGGAGAAAAGCTGCACACTTTGATATTAAAAATGACAACAAAAATCCTCTAATTTCCTGATTTCTAATACCTATCTACATTTATAACACTTAATCAGAATTTAGATTTTAAGATTACTGAACTCAGAGGGCCTGTTTCATTCTATAACCGACTGAGGCTAGTATATCAAAGTCACCAGAATGCCTTGGATTCCATGCCATAAAAATGGTGTGCAGGAGGGCTTGCAGCCCCTCGTGGTGAGGAAACAGTGGGCTGCAATTCTGTGCCACTCATGGATCATGGCTAACAATTGGACCCAGCAGCCGTGGGGAAAAAGATTCTTTGAATACCGAAACGATATGTTTGGCCTAAGTGCAGCTGTGTCGAAAAAAAAGTACAGACTCCTCCTTGGAATTGCAAGCTCAGCTCTTTCCAGTAGCTACAGGCAGTCCATGGGCAGCATGAATGAATGGCTGTGCACTGTTCCCTTTTCCTATTTCTTTAATAATGGCTTTGTTTTAGCTTACACTAGCCTGTGGTGCTGTCTTGCAGCCACAATCTGTTCTGCTTGCCTTGCCTGTCAAGAACAGACTGTATAGGATCATATTACTAAGCACAGAGAGGTGAACAGCTGATGTTTTTCCCTTATTGAAGTGTTTACAAAACATTAAGTCAGGAGCTATTTGGGTATTATTGATGAAAGATGTAAGAAAAAATAGTATCGGGTAGCAGTAAGGAACTTGTCATTTTTGGATATGTTTGAGATGGAATAATGCAAAGTAAGCAAATTAAAAAAAGAAAAAAAAAAAGCTAAACCATTCACACTGCCCAAATAGCAGCAAATTCAATTAGACAGCTAAATAGCCCTTGATGGGATAGGGCCACTATTTATTCAAGTTTTTTCCCATAGGCACGAAATGAGAGACAACCCTTTGATATATCAGGCCCTCAGGGGCAAGGTCACTGACAGAAATTTGTGGGTCCCCTGCAATATTTTCCCAGCAAAATCTGCCTCATCTCTATCCATTAAAGCAACTTCATAACAGTTCATAGACATTTACTCTTATATTCTACATAAGAATAGCAATGGCCTACCAATTCAGAATATCAGGAGACTAAAAAAATACCCTTTTTTATTATTTATTTCCATGTACAATGCACCATAGAGTTTATTTGTTGGTTAGTTATTTGCATGTTTGTTTATATTAAACATTTTTTAAAAGATTAATCTGGATTATGGGTGTGCTATAATTGCTAAGGGTTGGAATATTCAGCAAGGGGACTGTTTAGTTCTAGGCTATTTTATTATTAATTTATTTATGTTTTTATTTTATTCTTTACTGCTACATTGATGTTTTATTGGTAGGTTGTTCCTTGATTTGTATTTATGTTATTAGCTGATTCTTTGTTTTTTTTTAATATGATCACATTGGATATACCATTTTTATTGTAACTCATCTTGAGATCTTAAGTCAAACACCAGCTGAATCAACTATTGCGACTGTCTAATGATGTCTCACAAAACAATCTGAGGTGCCTCCAGCTTCTATAGAATGCAGTCGCTGGAATCTTGGTAGAAGTCAAAGCAACTGACCACATAAAACCAATTCCAAGACCAGTGAGCCTGACTTCAGTGCTGGAAAAAATAGTGAAAACTAGTCTAAAGATCAAAATCTTAGAGCATATAGAAAGACATGGTTTAATAGAACACAGTCAACATGGATTTACCCAAGGGAAGTGTTGCCTAACAAATCTGATTCATTTTTTTGAAGGGGTTAATAAACATGTAAATAAAGGTGAACTGGTAGATGTTGTGTATTTGGATTTTCAGAAGGCATTTGACAAAGTCCCTCATGAGAGGCTTCTAAGAAAACTAAAAAGTCATTGGACAGGAGGCGATGTCCTTTCATGGATTACAAACTGGTTAAAAGACAGGAAACAGAGAGTAGGATTAAATGGTCAATTTTCTCAGTGGAAAAGGGTAAACAGTGGAGTGCCTCAGGGATCTGTACTTGGACCTGTGCTTTTTAATATATTTATAAATGATCTGGATAGGAATACAATGAGTGAGGTTATCAAATTTGCGGATGATACAAAATTATTCAGAGTAGTTAAATCACAAACGGATTGTGATAAATTGCAGAAGGACCTTGTGAGACTGGAAGATTGGGCATCCAAATGGCAGATGAAATTTAATGTGGACAAGTGCAAGGTGTTGCATATAGGGAAAAATAACCCTTGCTGTAGTTACACGATGTTAGGTTCCATATTAAGAGCTACCACCCAGAAAAACGATCTAGGCATCATAGCGGATAATACTTTGAAATCATCAGCTCAGTGTGCTGCAGCAGTCAAAAAAGCAAACAGAATCTTTGGAACTATTAGGAAAGGAATGGTTAATAAAATGGAAAATGTCCTAATGCCTCTGTATTGCTCCATGGTGAGACCACACCTTGAATACTGTGTACAATTCTAGTCGCTGCATCTCAAAAAAGATATAGTTGCGATGGAGAAGGTACAGAGAAGGGCAACCAAAATGATAAAGGGGATGGAACAACTCCCCTATGAGGAAAGGCTGAAGAGGGTTAGCGCTGTTCAGCTTGGAGAAGAGACGGCTGAGGGGGGATATAATAGAGATCTTTAAAATCATGAGAGGTCTTGAAAGAGTAGATGTGAATCAGTTATTTACACTTTCAGATAATAGAAGGACTAGGGGGCACTCCATGAAGTTATCAGTTAGTACATTTAAGAGTAATCAGAGAAAATTATTTTTCACTCAACACACAATTAAGCTCTGGAATTTGTTGTCAGAGGATGTGGTTAGTGCAGTTAGTGTAGCTGGGTTCAAAAAAGGTTTGGATAAGTTCTTGGAGGAGAATTCCATTAACTGCTATTAATCAAGTTGACTTAGGGAATGGCTGTTGCGACCGTTGGTCTTCGACGGCTTCGCCCCGCCTACCTCTCACTACTTGAGGCTCCTCCCACTCACCTCAGACTACTGGCTGCCACGGCGTCTGTTTGTTGTCCTCTCCAGCGTCCCCGGACCGGCTTTGGTGCTGCCTCCCGCCATGCTTCTCCAAGCTACCTTAAGGCGCGCGCGAGCACACCACCCTCATCTTTATTTCCACGTTGGTACGAACCTCAGGGGCGTCCCCCTGATATGACGTCACACTGCCCAGATATTTAAGCCTACAGTATTTGCTAGCTCATCGAGTTAGCATCGGAACTCTACGGATGGGATTCACTCTCCGTACCGAAGCTGCTCTGCCACTCCAGCGCTATCTGGAACTCTTACACTCTTCGGGGTTGCTAACAGGGAACCCGCTCCTTGGGAGCCTCTTCTGCTTCTTTCAGGTGCTATCAGGAAATTGGTACTCGCTCCTCGAGGGCCCATGTTCCCTGAGTCGCTGCCTGCATCTTCAAACCTTTCTACTTGGAAGACTTCACTAACAGTTTCTATCTGTGAGTACAACTAACATCTATTCCACAGTACTGCTTCACTGGAACCAGGTACTCGCTCCTCGAGGGCCTGCCCCCTGTTCTGGTGCCAGACCTCTCATCTAGTGGAATCTCTGTTACTGCTACGTGAGTACAATACAACTGAGTCTCTCTGCTCTAGGGGATCAATCAGGTACTCGCTGATCGAGGGCCTGCTCTCCCTGTCTCGGAGTTTCTCCTAATTCTACCTGGGACTCTGAATGCTTCTTATTGTGTACTCATAACTCTCAGTCTCTTTCCACTACAGCACAGCCTAGCAGAGGATTCGCTGTTCCAGCTTTCTGTGGGAGACTTGCCCAGCCGGGCTCAACATCCACTACTCACTACTGCCACCTCTTGTGGTTTCCAAAACTGTTTAATAAAAGATTCAAATCTGTGTTTGTGAGTCCAGAGTCTAGCCTGACACTGTGGTCCCTCACGGGACTGCCCCCCTCCCATGGGCGTGGTCAGCTGCCACAGTGTCCAAGGATCCACCCAAACATCAATAACCATAACAATGGCCTCTGCTTTTACTGGCATCAGTAGCATGGGATCTTCTTGGTGTTTGGGTACTTGCCAGGTTTTTGTGGCCTGGTTTGGCCTCTGTTGGAAACAGGATGCTGGGCATGATGGACCATTATTCTGATGCAGCATGGCAATTTCTTATGTTCTTATGTTCTTACTACCCTTGCTGCACTGGCTCCCAGTGAAAAGCAGGATACACTTCAGAAACCTTCTGCTTCATTAACAAGTGCATGAGTAAACAAGCCTCTGAATATCTCTCTCAACTTCTTTTCCCCCTACACTCCTATTAAAGAACTCTGATCCTTTGAAATGGCTCTTCCCTTCCCTCTTCCTCTAGCTTCAGCTAGACTATCCTTTTCAAGACTTTATGCTTTCAGTTGTTAGTTTCCACAAATTTGGAACAAGGTACCCCTACCCCTACAACTCAAGCCATGTTGTTACCTCACTTTCAGGAAAAAACTAAGGCCTGGCCTTTGGTCACACTTTCCCATAGCCCCCTCGGCAGAGACACTCAGTCTTTCCGACCTGTCTACCTGAACCATCCTGGCCTCTCAATGCTATCTATTGCAAATTTGATTCAACTGTGTGTAATGACCCACTGGGATTCATTATTAATGTTGCCCTGTTCACTCCTTTAAGTAGGAACAGTGAGGTTAGTAACTGCAGGGAGGTACCATTACTTTTGAGGGATCTGGGATGGCCGTCCCCCTGGGTAGGTAATAAAATATGCTCTCTCTACTAAGAGACTGGAGGCAGTGCTTTGAGTTCGAGTTAGGTGGCACGCAGGCGTGTTTTTCAGTTGGAGTTTGGCCTACTCGGCGGATCCAGGCAAGCCCTGTCTGGGGATCCTGAGTAAGGTCAGGAGGCTGCACTACCAGTCCATTTACTGGCTGGTTGGGGCTTACCTCTGGGTTGTTTTGCTGGGTTTTTGTGCTTTTTAGTAGTAGGAAGCCTTGAGAGACCCCCAAGTGTCACCTGGGTTCAGGACACTGGGAAATTTGTCCCTAGGGGGGGGGGGGCAAGGGTAAGGAAGACCTACCCCTCTACAACCTCTTCAGGGACCAGAGGTATGGTGGTGACCTGATTTGAGGACCTTCCAGTGTATTGGATTCTGTTCAGGGAAAAAGATTTTGTTATAAGAACCAGGAGGAAGATTTCTGCTGCTCCTTCCTGCCTGAAAAGGAACACTGAGTGCTGCAGGTTTCTGAAAGGATCCCTTCCATATTGGGATTTGAGAAAGAAAAAAGAGTAAGCGAGATCAAGAAAAAGAGAGACAACTATCTGTAAGTAAGATCATCCTGACACCTTTTAATGACCCCCAATTGGATTTCCCTAGCCCTGGGGAGAGAGGATTGGACTCTCTGTATAAAATTATTTATCAGAATTGGAGAGGTTTTCCTGTCCCAGGTCTCATGGGGACCTTACTTAGCCAAGCCCTAGAGCCTGAGCGTCTCCCATGTCCTGGTATGTGAGACCCATGCACAGACAGAGCAAGAGACTGTAAAAAAGAGGGAACTGTATTTATGGTGCCATTTATCACCCTGATTACCCGTCAGTAAAGACTATTTCTGGACGGGACACAAAAGGCTCCAGTGTTTTATCTGGCATTTACAGCCCCCACAGTGGGACAAAGAAGGGTAACTCTCCCAGGGAAAAGTTACCAAGGCACCCTTGTCACTCCAGGCCCTGACAGGAGATTTCTTTCCCCCACCCAACAAAGGATTCAGGCCCTGGGGCCTGAGACAGAGTAAGAGCTAGATAGAGTGATCCAGCCCCAGAAGTACAAATACTTTTATGGCCCCATCAGTGCTAAGCCATGGCCAGGAGATGGGGTTACATGTGATTGTAAATCACCTTTGAATAGTGTAACTGTTAGTTAAAACTTGTTTTGTAATCTGCCTTAGGGCCAGTCATGGAAAAACAAAAAAAAGGCAGAATATCAAATGTCTACAAATAAATAAAATAATAAGGCAAGAAATCAAGTATGAGAAAGAAATACATTGCACATGGTTGTGCCTATATTTGCAATAGCACACTGGGAACGTTTAAGCTATCCAGTGTGAAGAAAACAAAATTAAATAGTAAATAAATTGGCCAACTCATAAATTATTTTACTGAAATGAATTCTATGAGCAACTGACAGAGTAGCCAAACTGTCCAGTTTCTTTTCAGTTATTGTTGAATGCATGCTGTTCTTTTGATAGAAAGTTTGCTGAAAGCTCTCTCTTCCTCTCTTCTTTTCTAACACTTATTCAGCTTGGAGAAGAGATGGCCGGGCATGAATATAATAGAGGTATATAAAATCCTGAGTGGGGTGGAACAGGTTAATAGGGAACGATTGTTCATGCTTTCAAATAGTACTAAGACTAGCGAACACTTCATGAAACTTAGAACAGATTTAAAACAAATTGGAGATCTTTACCATTGTCTCTGTTGCCAGGTGTCTGTTCTAATAGGTATTTTAATTAGAATCCTATCATGGAATGTACCATATTACATGTAAGCGGTTGGAAGAATCTGTAACAAAGAAGTGGCATAAGTCATAACAAAACAAATTGGAGAACGTATTTTTCACTCAAAACACAATAAAGCTGTGGAATTTGTTGCCAGAAGATGGGTTCAAAAGGGGTTTGGACAAGTTCTTGGAGGAAAAGGCAGGTAGATTTAGGAAAGCTTATCCTTGGGTATGAGCAACAAGGAATGGATCCTGCCAGGGTGGAGTCAGCTTAAGGCTAATTGGTGCCCTGTGCAAAAACTAAAATTGGTGTACTATTCCCCTCCCCCAACCCCCCACCAAGTGAAAATACCAGCTTCACTCATACCACTGCCTGCAGCCTTGCTCTTATTCTCCATTAAGAACATAAGAACATGCCATACTGGGTCAGACCAAGGGTTCATCAAGCCCAGCATCCTGTTTCCAACAGTGGCCAACCAAGTCAAGTACCTGGCAAGTACCCAAACACTGAGGGCCGGATTTTAAAAGGGTTACACGCATAAGGTACCCGCGTAACCCTTTTAAACCGCCCCCCTGCGCGCGCCAAGCCTATTTTGCATAGGATCAGTGGCGCGCGCAAGCCCCGGGATGCACGTAAGTCCCGGGGCTTGCAAAAAGGGGCGGTCGGGGTGTGGCTAGGGGGCGTGGTGTCGGTTCGGGGGCGTGTTCGGGGGCATTTGGGCGTTCCCGGGGCGTGACCGAGTGCCCCGACACAGCAGCCTGTGTTGGGGCCAGCCGCGCCAGAAGACAGCTGGCGAGCATAAATTACTACTGCCCGGAGGCAGTAGTAACTTTTGAAATAAAGGTGGGGGGGTTTAGATAGGGCCGGGAGGGTGGGTTAGGGAGGGGAAGGTGGGGGGGGGGGGGGGTGGAGGGAACGGGCAGCGCGTGCAGGGCTCGGCGCGCACAAGTTGCACAAATGTGCACCCCCTAGTACGCGCCGATCCCGGATTTTATAAGATACGTGCGGCTACGCACGTATCTTATAAAATCCGGCATACTTTTGTTCGCGCGCGCGCTCTTTTTTAAAATGTACCCCTGAATGAATAGATCCCAAGCTACTAATCCTTATTGATTAGCAGTTTATGAACATTCTGCTCTAGGAACTTATCCAAACCTTTTTAAAACCCAGTTACACTAAGTGCCATAACCACGTCCACCAGCAAAGAATTCCAGAACTTAATTAAATAAACCCACTAGACACATTCATCTCGCCACCATGCTTACCATGTCGCCCAAATTCTACAAACTTACTTCCACTAGAACACGTGCTATATCAATCGCTGGGCCAACCCTCTGGAACACAATGCCAGTCGAACTACGACAAGAAGAATGCCTAAAAACCTTCAAGCGAAAGCTTAAGACCTGGCTCTTCTCTAAAGCATACACGTAAATTGTTCCTCGCTCTCATCTATGTTCCCCTCAAGACCTGGCTTTCTCTAAAAATTTACTCCTTACTTCCCCCCTCTCACTATTGTGTTACCCTTACCCCCTTCCTATCCCTTCTTCCCCCCCCCCCTTCCCTTCTCTTCCCTCTCACCCCTTTTTCTACACAAATGATATATTTTATGATATTCCCTTTCATTGTACATCTTGTAAATACTTGCAACCCTTGCTTACAATAATCTAAGAATTAACTTAATTCTTAATTCTCCTTCACATTCCCCCCCCCCCTCTCATTTACTCCCTTGTTAATATGTTATATTTATTTTATGTTCATCTTTATATTTCCCCCTCCTTTTAATTACTCCCTTGTTAATATGTTATATTTGTTTTATGTTAAACTTGTTCGATGTAAAGCGCCATCCCAGGCACTAGTTTATGTTACGCTGTGAACCGATGTGATATCACTGATGAATGTCGGTATATAAAATCGTTAAATAAATAAATAAATAAATAAATAAATACATAATTATGAGTTGAGTGAAAAAGAATTTTCTACTATTTGTTTTAAATGAGCTACTTGCTAACTTCATGGGGTGCCCCCTAGTCCTTGTATTATCCAAAAGAGTAAATAATTGATTCACATTTACCCGTTCAAGTCCTTTCATGATTTTTAGACCTCTATCACATCCCCCCCTCAGCCGTCTCTTCTCCAAGCTGAACAGGCCTAACCTCTTTAGTCTTTCCTCATAGGGGGAGCTTTCTATGCCCCTTATCATTTTGGTTACCCTTCTTCGCACCTTCTCCTGTGCAACTATACCTTTTTTGAGATGTGGTGACCAGAACTGCACACAATATTCAAGATGCGGTCTCATCATGGAGCGATACAGAGGCATATGACATCCAACATTTTATTTGCCATTCCCTTCCTAATAATTTCTAACATTCTGTTTGCTTTTTTGATCGCCACAGCACACTGAATCAAAGATTTCAATGTATTATCCACTATGACGCCTAGATCTCTTTCCTGGGTGGTAACTCCCAATGTCGAACCTAACATCATGTAACCACAGCAAGGGTTATCTTTCTCTAAATACATCTCCCTGCACTTGTCCACATTGCATTTCATCTGCCATTTGGATGCCCAATCTTCCAGTATCACAAGATCCTCCTGCAATTTATCACAATCCACTTGAGATTTAACTACTCTGCATAATTTTGTGTCATCCGCAAATTTAAGCACATCACTTGTCGTGCCTCTTTCCAGATCATTTATAAATATATTAAAAAGCACTGGTCCAAGTACAGATCCCTGAGGCACTTCACTGTTTACTTTTTTCACTGTGAAAACAGACCATTTAATCGTACTCTCTGTTTCCTGCCTTTTAACCAGCTTGCAATCCATAAAAGGATATCGCTTCCTTTTTAGTTTTCTTAGAAGCCTCTCATGAAGACTTTGTCAAACGCCTTCTAAAAATCCAAATACATCACATCTATCGGTTCACCTTTGTCCACATGCTTATTTACCCCTTCATAAAAATGTAGGAAATTTGTGATGCAAGACTTCCCTTGGGTAAAAGTATGCTGGCTGTGTCCCATTTAGCCATGTCTATCTAAAAGTTCTGTCATTTTATTCTTTATAATAGTTTTCACAATTTTTCCCAGCACCAGATCTCCCCTGGAGCCCTTTTTAAATAAAGGGGTTACTATCAGGCCGATACAGTAAGGACGCGTAAGAAAGAGTGTGGCAGTGCCAGGCACACCCCCGTTTGCCGCGCGCACAGTTTGGATCACCTACCGCTCGATACAGTATTCAAATGAGACGCAAATGCAAGCCGCATCCAAAGCGCGTCCATGAAGCGGTAGGCGTGCGCAATCCATTTTACTGTATAGAGCGGTATACAGTGCCTATACAGTATCCTGGGTGCGCTGGTACCTGTCATTTCAAATGTCATTTCAAATGTCATTTGAAATGTCATTCCACCAGGAAAGTGGATGGTTCTCCTACAGACCCCACTGCCTTGAGCACCGGCGGCAGCAAGCCCCAGCAGCCAGCGATCGGCGGCAGGGAGCTCAACAAAGCACCTGTGCGCGCAGCTCCGATTTTCCGCCTCCTTCGGACAGGCAAGAGAGAGACAAAATTTTACGGGCAAACTTTCCCCCAGCCCCCGCTCATCTGCCCTGGCTGCGGCCATGCAAGCCCCCAGCAGCAGCAGCAGAAGGGCGTCCATGGGTGCCGGTCTCCCGTGCGGGCGCGCTGACAGCTCCGGAGCATGGGGAGCGCCCGATCCGCCCCGGGCTGCTGAAGCTGCTCTCGCCGCCGGCTTCCCCTGGGAGGCAGGGGAGCCGCGGTGAGCGCCTCGGGAGGAGGGGAGAGAGGACTGGGGCTTCTTAATCCAGTTCAGAAGTGAAATTATTTGGATAAATCAATAGCAATAATTTGAAGTTATTTGAAATGTCCTCTTTATTCATAGTTTGAAACTGAAAGATTGACTTGAGGAGATTACATATATCATCTATTGTCTGAAATTGCTCATTAAAACTATATTCCGAATTACCACACAACAAACAACACTCTGAAATTCTTCTTTTGAGTCTTCTGGTTGATTTTCAGCTGATTTCCTTTATCCTTTCCCCCCTTTGCATTGCTAAGAAATTAGAGATGTCTAATTCTTTGGCAGCCCCAATCCCCAGGATGGTCCCAGGTCCCTTTTCCCTCCCTGCCTCTGCCCCATCTCCCCAGCATGCCCTGCGCCTAAGCCCCCAGAATTATCCCATGTTTTCTCTATCTCTACCCTTGAGCCTCCAGTATAATGCTGGGGCCTGTTTCCCAACTCTGTACCATCCCCCATCCTCCCTCAAACATGATCCCAAGTTCCGGTCCTCTCCCTTCCTCCCCTTAGATCCTCTTATCAGTAGCAGATACTCCCAGATGGAGAGCTCTACCTCTTTGGAATCCTTAAGTTGCATTTCCAGGATGAATCATGGGGATCATATGTTCTGCCAACAGAATTCTTGTGAGACCTGCCAACTGCTGGCACTGTATGAGATTTATTTATTTTTCTCCTTAACTCTATCCCATTGAGATTTACTCCTGTGTAAAACTTTTGACACACATCTAGATTTTAAAGACTAAAGTACGCTGTACTTAGTTAAAACATAAGAATATAAGATGTTCAATACTAGGTCAGACAAAAAGTCCATCAAGCCCGGTATCCTGTGTCCAACGCTGGCCAATCTAGATCATAAATATCTGGCAGGATCCCAAAAGATAAATAGATTTCATGCTGCTTATCCCAAGTCCACCTTAATAATGGTTTATGGACCTTTTCTCTAGGAACGTGTCCAAACCTTTCTTTCTTCCAGCTACACTAATAGCTTTTACTACGTCCTCTGGCAACAAATTCCAGAGCTTAATTATGTGTTAAGTAAAAAAAATATTTTCTCTTATTTGTTTTAAATGTACTACTTAGAACTTCATTGCAGATTGGGAGGGAACTGCGGAAGGCTGCGGGCGTTGGCAGGTTGCGCACCGACCCCCAATTTTATAACATTCGCGCACCGATGCACGCATGTTATAAAATCGTGTGTCCACGTGTGCGTGCCAGGTAGCGCACGAGCATGGATGCGCATGCGCAAGTTTTTAAAATCTACCCCTTTATGAATATGTTAAAAAGCAGTGATCCCTAGCGCACTCCACTTTTCACCTTTCTCCATTGAGAAAATTAAGCATTTAGCCCTTTTCTTTAACAAGTTCCCAATCCACAACAAGATATTGCCTCCTATCCTATGACTTTTTAATTTCCTTAGAAGTCTCTTATGAGGGACTTTATCAAATATTTATTTAGTTCCATATTTCTAGCCTGCTAATAGTAGCTTTGCTATGCTTTCTGGAAATCCAGATACATTATATCAACCACCTGTTTATCCACATGTTTATTTACACCTTCAACAAAAGTAGCAGATTGGTGAGGCAAGACTTCCTTTGGCTAAATCCATATTGGCTTTGTCTCATTAAATTATGACTATATGTTCAGTAATTGTTTTTTATAGGGATGTGAATCGTTTTTTGACGATTTAAAATATCGTCTGATATTTTTTAAATCGTCAAAAATCGTTAAAGAGTGCGATACAATAGAAATTCCCCCGATTTATCATGAAAAATCGTTAATCGGGTTTGTGTCCACTAACGGGAGTTATATGGGGGGAGGGTGGGAAAACCGGCACACCAAAACAACCACTAAACCCACCCCGACCCTTTAAAACTAATCCCTTACCTTCCCCCACCCTCCCAAACCCCCCCAAAATGTTTTAAAATCACCTGGTGGTCCAGTGGAAGCCCCAGGACTGATCGCCCGCTCTCGGGTCGTCGGCTGCCACTAATAAAAATGGCGCCGATGGCCCGATAAAAAAACCCCACCCCGACCCTTTAAAACTGACCCCTTAGCCTCCCCCACTCTCCCGACCCCCCAAAAACATTGCAAAATTACCTGGTGGTCCAGTGGGGGCGCCGGGAGTGATCTCCCGCTCTCGGGCCGTTGGCTGCCACTAATAAAAATGGCGCCGATGGCCCTTTGCCCTTACCATGTGACAGGGTAACCATGCCATTGGCCGGTCCCTGTCACATGGTAGGAGCACTGGATGGCCGGGGCCATCTTTAAAGATGGCCCCGGCCATGCCCGCCATCACTGAACTCATAATTAAGCCAGTGTGCCACCTGCAGTCCCTCAGTATGCACTGTACCCAAGCAAAAGACTTATATAACCAGAACTACCCTTACTCCAAATGAGTAGTGGAAAGGTAAGCCCCCAATTGGAATCCATCACTTTAAGGTGGATACTTGAAACTCCAAAAACAAGGCAACTTTTAATTTTTTTACACCCAGACTAGAGTAGTCTTTCTACATAGGACAGGGCTCAGGACTGATCTGTGGGACTACAGGAATGAAAATTAGCAGGTAAAAACCAATTTTATTTTCCTTATCATTCCCCAGATTAGTCCAGATGCATGTGATATACCATAGCAAAGCTACTATTAGCAGGCTAGAAATATGGAACTAAATAAATATTTGACAAAGTCCCTCATAAGAGACTTCTAAGGAAATTAAATGTTAAATTATTTAAACATTTTAATTAAATAAATAAATAAATAAATAAATAAACTGGGCAGGAACTCAAAAGACCCACCCTAAATACACTCTCTCCAAAACAAGTTGTGTCTGGAGCCTGAACATCCAGCCTGTAAAGTCTAGCAAAAGATTATAGTGAAGACCAAGTGGCCACCTGACAGATATCCTTATCACCCCTATCTGCAAAGTACTGTCAAGCTTAGATGTTGAATATCATATTTTTGCAGATGATATTCAGTTTTTCATTCCTATAAGACACTCTGTGAATGAAGCCATCAAAAAGATCACAGATTGTCTCATTACTCTTAAAAATTGGTTATCAAATAATAAGCTGTTGCTGAACATGGGAAAGACTGAGATCCTATATCTTGCAAGATTTCCTTCTGTTGAATTACCAAATGTCCAAAATGCTGCTGCTGGAGTCACTTCCGCGACTCAGCTGCATCATCATATCTGCTGTTCTCATTAAATTCCATTGGTTGCCTATTGTGTGGCGAATACAGTTTAAAGTCTTAAGGGAGTCCATGGACAGATATCCCCTTATTTCAATGCTGCACTGAAGCTTTATCAACCTATTAGAGTTTTAAGATCAGCTTCACAGCAGTTTCTTAATGTCCCTTCTGTTATGATCCGGATTGTGAACCCTTGGATTGACGGGAGGATGGTATTACCTTAGGAAGTGGCTCCTTAGGTTTCCCCCGTCGGGTGGCGAGGCGGAACAGAAGATGGGACTGGCTGACCCTCGACACTGAAGACTGAGACGGCCGTTGAGAGAGCAAAGAGTCGTGACATCGGAGTAGAGCTGACTGGGTCTTTGCCACTGGAAGCCCGCGGTCCCCCCAGGAGGAGCCCGTAAGGACCCGGGCCGCTGGGACTTAGGTGGACCTTTGAGAGGTCGAGGAGTCGTGAGATCAGTGCAAGGGCCAACTGGATCTTCGCCACTGGAAGCTGGCGGTCCCCCCGGGAGGAGCCTGTAGGGAACCGGGCCGTTGGGACTAAGGTGGGCCCTTGGAGATGATTTTATTTATTTATTTATTTTATTTAAAGATTTTGTATATACCGGGGCACGTTAGAAACATCACCTCGGTTTACAATTTAACGTAACATAGCAACAAGCTTTACAATAATTTAAAGTATAGTAACGAGACAGATAACTAAATCAACTTGAGAAGAATGGTTAAATAAATAATTCGAGAGGAGATATGGTTAAATAAATAACTCTAAAGGAGAGCATAGGAAGAGGGAAATTTTAACTATTAACAGGGTGGCAGGATGTAGACGGTGTAGAGGGAAGAGGGGAGGGTGGTAGGAGTGGGAGCCGGGATGTATGAGGAGGCAGGGATGAGAAGAGGGGGGGTCGGGGAATTATTAAGAAGGGTAGAGGCGTGTCAGTCTAAAAGGGCGTGTCTTTGGAGTACTCGGTTAGTCAGGGTATGCAAGTTTGAAGAGCCAGGTTTTAAGATTCTGTTTGAATCTTTTATGGCAAGGTTCCTGGCGTAAGTGGGGTGGCATTTTGTTCCAGTGGGAGGTGCCTGCTATGATGAATGATCTTTCTCTGATTGTGGTGTGTTTGATGATTTTGGGGGAGGGTGTCAGGAGTTTGGCTTGATGCTGCTTTCTGGTTGGTCTAGTAGGGGTGTGGAGATGGAGATTTTCAGGGAACCAGTGCATGTTTTGGTTGTGAATGGCTTTGTGTATGAGTGTAAGGGATTTGTAGATTATTCTGGATGTTATTGGAAGCCAGTGTAGGGATTGAAGGACTGGGGTGATATGGTCATGACGGTGAGTGTTTGTGAGAATGCGGGCGGCGGTGTTCTGTAGGAGCTGCAACGGTTGAAGGGTGTTTTTTGGAAGGCCTATAAGGATAGCGTTGCAGTAGTCCAATTTGGATAGGATCATGGCCTGCAGTACGGTTCGGAAGTCAGAGGTGTGTAATAGTGGTTTGATTCTCTTCAATGTGTGGAGTTTGAAGAATCCGCTCTTTATTGTGGTAGATATGAATTTTTTGAGGTTAAAGTGGTTATCTATCCATATGCCTAGGCTGCGGACAAATTGGGTGGGAGGGAAGTCTGGTGGTGAGGGGGAAGAAAGGGTGAGTGTGGGAGTGTTGGGGGGAGAAATGATGAGTAGTTCGGTTTTGTTAGAGTTGAGTGCCAGAAAGTTGTCAGAGAGTAGCTTGTTTATTTCAGACAGGGCAGAGTTCCAAATCTTCATTGTGTTAGTGATAGAGTCGGTTATAGGTATAAGGATCTGCACGTCATCAGCATAAATGAAGTGCTGGAAACCCAATTTGGAGAGCAGTAAGCAGAGGGGAATGAGGTATATATTAAAGAGGGTTGAGGAAAGGGATGAGCCTTGTGGTACTCCCTGTGATAGCCTGACTGGTTTGGATTCACTGCGACCAATTTTTACTCTGTAACTCCTGTCGTGAAGGTAAGACTGGAACCAGAGAAGGGCAGTGTCCGAGATGCCAATTTCCTTGAGGCGTTTGATGAGTATGTTGTGATTGACTGTATCAAATGCCGCCGAAATGTCTAGTAGTGCGAGTATGTAGGATTGTCCTCTGTCCAGGGCTTTGAGTATGGTTTCAGAGAGTGAGATAAGTAGGGTTTCTGTGCTATGGTGTTTACGGAAACCAAACTGGGATGATGCAAGAAAATTGTGGTCTTCTATGTAGTTGGTAAGTTGTTTATTAATTATTTTTTCAAGTATTTTGGAGAGGAATGGGAGGTTTGACACTGGGCGGTAGTTAGCTGGATCAGTGGTGTCTAAGTCTGATTTTTTGAGGATGGGATTTATAATGGCTTGTTTAAGTTCAATTGGGACTTGGCCCAGTGTGATAGATTTATTCAGGATGTTTGCGATGTGTTTGGCAATTGACGTGGGGTTTGTAAGTAGTGTTTTGGTGGGTAGGTTATCTGAGGGGTGGTAGGCAGGTCTGATTTTTTTGATGGTGGTTTCAATTTCTAGGGCAGATGTGTTTTCAAAGTTTGATAGGGTGGGGTTTGAGGTTTGTGTCAGTGGATGTACTTGTGTGGTAGGATCGGCGTGGTCGGTAGGAGTATTGTTGGGTGTTGTTATGCTAGGTTGAATGTGGTGAGGTGAGAAACGTGCCATAATGGTCTGTACCTTGGTGTGGAAGTATGATGCTAGTTTTTCGCATTTTGTTTCATCGTCGTTGTCAGGATTGTGTCTGTCTGGTGGAGTGATAAGGCTGGTTACGTATTGGAAGAGGGCTTGTGGGTTGAACTGGAATTGATGGATTCTTGTGGCATAGAAGTCTTTCTTTGCTTTTTCGGTGGCTTTTCGGTAGGTGTTGAGAAGGGTGCGAAACTGTGCTAGGGTGGAGGGGATTTGATTTCTCCGCCAGGATTTTTCAATTTTGCGAAGGTCGAGTTTCATGGTTTTAAGTTCATTTGTGTACCATGGTTTCTTATTATTTTTGTTTGTTTTGATTTCTTTGGTTTGAGATGGGCAGAGTCTGTCTGCTATGTTTGTGGTGATTTGAAACCATGAAGATGTGGCTGTGTTAGCGTCAGTGAGGTCTATGTTGGGGAGTTCATTTGAAAGGGCGTCAAAGATGTCATCAGTCTTGCCTTGTTTGCGAAATGTTATTATTTTTTTGGGTTGGGAAGGGGGGGGGTGTCTTTGATTGTACATCGTGTGTCAATGCGGAAGTGGTCTGACAAAGGGATGGGTGTGCATTTGGGTTGGTCAGTTTGGATTAAGGAGTTAGTAAAGATGAGGTCAAGTGTATGCCCAGCCTTGTGTGTGGGTTCAGAAACATTTTGTTTGAAGCCAAGTGCTGTCATAGCAGTTAGTATAGATTCACAAGAAGGGGACAGGGGGTTGCGGTCAACATGAATATTCAGGTCTCCCAGAATTATGGCAGGCTTGGTATTGTTGATGTGTTTAGAGATGTATTCTATGAGTGGGGAAGGGTTTTTTTTGAGAAGGCCGGGGGGGGGGGGGCATAGATTAAGCAGAGTTGGAGGGAGTTAGATTTAAAGAAACTGATTTCTAGTTTGTGGGGGGGTGAGATATTTTGGAGCGTGAGGTTAAGGTTCTTTTTGGCGGCCAGGAGTAGACCACCTCCTTTTTTTTTTATTCTTGGTATGGAGAATAATTTGTAAGCATCTGGGGAGAGTTGGTTAGTTAAGGCAGAGTCGGTATCCTTTAACCAGGATTCCGTAATGGCGCATATGTCAGGGGCTTCGTCTGTGAGGATGTCATGTAGTAGCGTGGTTTTTTTTAGGATGGATTGAGCATTGAGTAACAGAATGGAAAAGGATAGCATACCCAGAATTTGAGTGAGGGGGGATGCCATAATGGGGATAAGTGATCTGTGTTGTAGAGTGAGGTATGTGTGAGTGATCTTTTTGTGGGGTGCATAGAAGTGCTTTATGGTGGGAATGTGTTGTGGATTCATTTTGTAAGGAAGAGAGGGGTTTTGCTTTTGTTTGATTGTGGTATGTAAGGTAGGGTGCGTTGTTCACTGCAGGGTGTAGGTTAGTCATGGAGAAGGGGAGGGTGTGAGGAGGATTCAGGTTTTGGTCAGGGATGTTAGAGGTGTGGGTCACCGCTGGGAAGGATAAGTACAGCAAAGGTGGTGGGAGGTACTGGTTCAGAGAGAATTACTGTTCATATAGGCAGTTCTTAGTAGTCCTGAGGCATCATTTGTGAGGTCAAAGTTCATGCTTGATGCGTGCAGTGATGGAGAAGCGTGCTGGGAGTGAGGGTGGGGGTGGTGAGAGCAGTGGCTCACCCTTGGCATCAGTGCTGCAAGGTTGGCATTGGTGACTCTCAGGTAGCTGTGCTTGTCCGGTTGGCTGTCATATCGTTCAATCCTTTGAGGCTGTTTTCTGGCGTGGTCGATGAAGGTTCCCACAAAGGGGCACACTAAGGGGCAGGCCCCTTAGTCGTGCTCCTTCTGCGCGAGACGCCCGGCGCGAGACGCCAGGGGATGATTCCTTTCTTATATAGGGTTTCCCTCACCGGAAGTGTGTCACGAGAGTGAGAGTGGGCGTCTGTTCGCGTGCTGTGTGGCTGCGATCCCCAGCCGGGTAATTCGCAGGGTTGTGGGCTTTGGGCTCTGGGCTCTGACCCCGACGGGTCTCCCCTGCCGGTAGCAGAGAGTCGTGCGAGCCGGCCGTGAGGAGAGACGGCGAGCGGGAGGCGGCGTTGGTCGGGCCGATCGGGTCGGTTGTGCTGGCAAGGTCGGCGGCAAAGGAAGGAGCTGGTGGCTTGCCTGCAGGTTTAAGGTGCCTGGAGCCGGAAGTAAGTCACCAGGGGGAGGGCTTTCCGTCTCGGCGTCCATTCGCGTGCTGTGTGGCTGCGATCCCCAGCCGGGTAATTCGCAGGGTTGTGGGCTTTGGGCTCTGGGCTCTGACCCCGACGGGTCTCCCCTGCCGGTAGCAGAGAGTCGTGCGAGCCGGCCGTGAGGAGAGACGGCGAGCGGGAGTCGGCGTTGGTCGGGCCGATCGGGTCGGTTGCGCTGGCAAGGTCGGCGGCAGAGGTCTGAAAGAGGTCTGAAAGAGGTCTGAAAGAGGTCTGGAAGAGGTCTGAGGTCGAGTGCCAAAGGGTCGTCGCTTACCAGTCCGAGGTCACATGCCGAGGGATCACCACTTGCCAGTCTGAAGTCACACACAGAGGAATCACTGCTTGCCAGTCCGAAGTCACACACCAAAGAATCACCATTAGCCAGTCCGAAGTCACACACTGAAGAATCACGTTAGCCTGTCCAAAGTCACACAATGAGGAATCACCAAGAAGACGCAGGAACCAGGAATCAGGAACTCGAGGAACCAGGGGACTCACTGAAGCAAGCAGACTCGAACAACGAGGTTGCCAAGTCAAGGAGTGAGCGGAGGAAGTCTCCGTATATACTTCCTCTGGTCTGGTCCATTGGAAACAGGTGCAGGCACTTAAAGGGATGAGGTCCCTTTAAATCAGTCAAGGAGGCGCGGCCTCACGCCTAAGGGCATGGCGGCCATCTTGGATCCTTGGGAGCCCTGCCGACTGGCCCGATGCCGCGAGGGGAGGCCCGGGGCGTCTCCCCCAACGGCCATCAGCGTGGAAGGGTGCAGCAGGGTGCGGGGATGCCTGGGCTGAGTTCCTCGGCGCTGCTGCGGCGGCCTGACGCCGTGGCTCAGGTAGGGGGTCGCAGCCCTGGCACACAATACCTTCTTTCAAAAAGGTTACGCTGGAGGAGTCTCAAGAGCACCTTTTCTTTGTGCAAGGCTTAATATGGTGGAATGCTCTATCTCTAGACTTAAAGGAAGAGAGTTCCCTATTGAAATTCAGGAAACTATTAAAAGCATTTTTGTTCAAAAAAGCTTGTGGTTTGCCTGACTAGAAAACTTCAGTAAGTCCTGAGAAAATATGTCAGTATAAAGTCTATGAGGCTTTAAAAAAATACTTTTGTGGCAGAAATATGAAGTTTCTATTTATGTTTTATTGTATTGATATTTTTTATGATATATTTGTTTTGTTGTATTGATTTATTGTATTATGTCATTTTATTTGTGAGTGTAAAATTGCAAACCTCCTAGAATTAGATGGGTGGTCTATAAATTTCAAATAAATAAAATATCCTGTGGCGAGACCAATTGTCATTCAGGTCAGGACACCGCCTGGGCTCTTGTGGAAGCAATCTTCAGTCCTTCTGGAACCAAGTGTCCTTTACCTAAATAAGTGGACACAAAGACCACCTTCAAGCATCGTGCCATGGTTGTTTTGGAAGCCTTGCTTTTCTTACTTGCTCCACCAAAAAGTACAAATGATCCAACCTCCAAAAAACTGTTGGTGTCCTTTAAATAGCATAGAAGGACCTGATGTACATACAATAAGTGCAGTTTCCTAGCTTGCAGAGAAGGAAACTTCAAATTTCCAAAGGCAGGCAACTGCATCATCTGACATAGGTGAAACCCCCCCCCCCAAAATGAAGGAACATTGCATAAAGATACCCCCTTTTCAGAGATTTGAAGAAAGGGGTCACTAAAAGATAATGCCTGAAGTTCCGAAATACACCTAGCTGAACAAATTGCCACCAGAAAGACTGCCTTCAACATGAAATCTATCAATGACGCCTTCCTCAAAGGATCAGCAGGTGTACCACAGAGTACCGATAAGACTAAATTAAGGTTCGATGGTGAAAGCACCCAACTCACCGGGGGTCACAAATGCTTCAGTTTTTTAAGGAATCTCACTACATCTAGATGTGAGGCCAGGAAAAAACTTCTGAATTCTTCTTCCAAGAAGTTCAAGGCTACCATCTGCACTCTCAGAGAACTCAAAGCCAGCCTCTTCTGCAGTCCCCTCTGCAAAAACATAAAAATTCGAGAAACTAATGTGTGAAGCAGAGGAACCACCATGTCATGACACCACGAAATATCTTCCATACCTAGACATAAGCCAAGGGAGTTGAGGGTTTCTTGGACTGTAGCAAAGTTGGAATGACTTCTCCAAATATCCTTTTAATCATAACAGATTTCACTCAAAATCCAGGTTGCAAGATAACTGCGATCTGCCTGTTCTAATAAAATTTGCCCATGATGAAGCAGCCCAGGAAGATGCCCAAGTCTCTGAGGCCTATCCACCATCAGATTTACCAGATTTTCAAACCACAACCATCACAGCCACTCCAGAGCTACCAGAAGCTCACCTTCCTGTGATGAGCCTTGAGTACCTTAGAACATTGCCTACCAGAGGCCATGGAGGAAACGCATATAACAGGATCCTGCATAGCCACCGTTGAACGAGAGCCTCAAGACCCTCTGCTCCCACCTCTCATGTGCAAATGAAATACAGTCAAGCTTTGGCGTTATTCCTCATTGCCATCAAGACTAACTGGGGATCTCCCCACCTTGAACGAATGAGAATCATCACCTTACTTGGCAGCTCCGAATCTCCAGGGTTTAGCGTATGCCTGCTGAGGAAATCTACTTGCACATTTTCAAATCCAGCCACGTGACAGGGCCAATAGATGCTGCTCTGCCCAGTGAAACAGCTCTTGGGTCTCTCAGGACATCCTTGGACTCCTGATCTTCTCTTGATGGTTGATGTAAGGTACCACCACTCTATTGTCTAACAGGACTCTTACCGCCTGATTGCAGAGCCTTAGAAGAAACCAGGGTAAGGCTTTTAGATTGCTCTTGTTTCCAAATGATTGGTGGACCATGATTCTTCTGCCAATGACCATTATCTCTGCACTGTTTTACCCTGACAGATAGCCCCGCCATCCTGTCAGATTGGTCTTGGTGATTAACCACTACCCAATTCAGGAAATATAACTCCATGCCCATTTCCACATTGGCACAAGAAAACTGCTAGTAGAGACTTGGACTGGGCTCCCTTTGCAGGGGCAAATGCAGCTGGAAATCCTTTGACTATGGGTTCCATCATGACAACCACATCCTCTGGAATAGATGCATATGCATGAACACCCAAGTAACCAGAGCTAGGGTAGACACCATAGAACCAAGAACCTGCAAGCAAACCCAAACTCTGGGCACCTGAAGTCACAAGAACTTTCAGACCTTCAACAACCTCTCCATCATGAGAAATACTGCCCACTTTGGGATCAAAATGTGCCCCAAGATATTCCAGTGACCAGGCAGGAACCAAGATATTCTTTGTCAGATTTACAACCCAGCCCAGGAATTGCAACCTTTACATTACCTTTTATGCTGATCAGTGGCAAAGCTCCCTCAAATTCACATGGATAAGCTGTTGTCTAGATAAAGATGCACTAAAATGGCCTCCTTTTGGAGGGCAGCGGTCACCACTACCATCATCTCGGTCAAGATGCAAGGTGCAGTTGTGAGACCATATGAAAGCGCTTAGCACTGTAAATGCTCTCCCTATACTGAAAAATGAAGAAACTTCTGATGTTCCTCATGGATGGGTATATGAAAATACACCTCTGTGAGATCAAGGGATGCCATGAACTACCATCTTCTGCTTGCTGCCATAACCAAGCATAGGGTTTCCATTTGGAAACGAGGCACCCACAGGGACACATTCAACTTCACAAGATCTAGAATGAGTTGATAGGTGCCTTCTTTCTTTGGAACTACGAAATAGATGGAATACCTGCCTTGTCCTTGTTCCACTTTGGGCATGGAAAACTATCACAGTGTATAACAGATCGCGGTCTGCTTGCTGGTAAAGGCTCAAGGGGAGGCCATACAGACTTTACATACAGGGCAAGCACTTTCTAAGGCATAGCCATCTCTTATGACTATCAGGACAACTAGCCTCTTAGAATTTCTCCCTACCAGAAAAAAAATCAAAATAATGCAAAATACCTTTGGCAGCCTAAAATTCTAAGAGCCCCAACAAATTCTGTAGGCTCCCATTGGTCAAAGCTAGTCTCAGGTCATCTGCTTCCATTCTTGAGAGACCTTCCTTCTGTTATACCCAGTGTAAACATGATGGAGGGCTAACACTGCTACATAAAATTGTTCTGAGAGCCAGGACCGAAATTTCAAGATACACATGAAATGTATTTTCACCTGTCTTAAGAGCAGGTCTTGATTTACTAATTTGTTGCCCATAGGCTGGATTAGTGAGCTAGGATGGGAGGGGAGTGGATGAAGCGCTATGGCAGTAAACGTTTGAAAACAGATTCCCCTTTAGTCAGGGCACTTGACATTTATCAAAATATAACACTCTAGGCAGCCACCTATGCTGCCCATGTCCAAATCCAGGCCTGCCAAAAAGTAGAACCACCTTCAGCCAGGAGTGCTTCAAAGCAGCTGAAGGAACACTTCATTCCGGAAAGACCTAGCCATGCTAGAAACTGCATTAGCCTGGAGGGCAATTTGCCCCTTCTAAACTGGTGAACTAACTCTGGATCAGTCATCACATCCATAGGACTTCCACCCTCCTCCAGAGGATCCTTAACTCTAACACTGACCCCTGGAAATTGTTCAGAGGGCTCCTCTTGAAACCCTTTGTCTGAACCAAAGTCCTTTTCAAAGTAAGGACCAGCCCCTAATCTTTCCTTCTAAGGATGGGAAGGCAATTCAGAATCCCATAGAAAGTATCCTTTCATACTAGACCTCTTTCTTTACCCTGAAAAGATGTTGCGCATAAGCAACACTAGTTCTGGGGAAAAATAGGCTCCTCTTCCTCATCCGATTTCCAGTGCAGACCAAAAGAGTCCCCTGTCCTTTGCTGTGAAGCCCCTAAGCCCCCCTTGACAGAATTTAAAAATGGAAGGGCAGGGGAATCCTCTGCAGATCCCATTACATGGGAGCGGCCTTTAAAATGTCCACTGTTCCCGCTTTCATTGCTCTCCCTGAGAAGCAGAAAACTGCAGAATTGGCAGGTTGAAAAAGGCAGTCAGAATGGGAGCGCTCAATCTAGCCTCCTTGCCCATGCAATGCCACTGTCCAGCCATGACAGGAACTGATACAGTTTGCAGTCATAAGTGAAAAGGAAGCACCTGACCTGTGTCCCAAACCCAGCATACAGTGTCCAGTGGCTGGAAAAGCTTCCCTGGCAATCCTACCCACAGGACTCTTTTTCTCACATTCAGCCTCACAGTGCCGAGTGGTCATGCACTAATCCCCAGGCAGCCACTTCCTCCCTCTCTTCCCCTGCTGAATCAATGCCCCACGCCACAGGGGATCGTCAATCTCCTTCCCAATGCTCCATCAGGACTCACATGTGGGACTGAGTGGGACTCCCCAACCGGAGGGTCCCGACTGCGACAGACACTCAAACATAAGACATCTGTTCTTTCCTTCAGTGGGGCCTGACCTATTCCTGGCATTGGATGGGAGTTCACCTTTCTCCCTCCATGGTCAATAACTATCTGGTGTTCCCCGAGATCTGCACCGCAGGCAAAACACCACAACAGCCCTGTTTCAGCTGGAGTCACAGCAGCTCCAAGCCATGCAATTCCTTTTCTTTTTGTTCCATCTTAAAGTGCTGACACCTATCTAAAAATCTCTGAAAATAAAATCCAGCACTTCATTTTTGAAGTCTTCAGCTAGGGCTAGAGAGAGACTCCTTCAGAAGGAGGGAGGAGAGGATCAGGATTGAGGGAAGCCAGCCCCACTTACTATCCACACCTTCCTGACATCCAGGCAGAAGCCAAAAAGGGTCACCAACCCCCTGCTTATCCCTAGTCTACCAGGGGGATGGTCCCGCCAACAGGGTCTAGCACCTCTGGGAATAAATCTTCAACTTCACAGTTTGACTGCAGGTTTCACACCTCTACCATCTGCTGGAGATAGAGAATACTGAGGGATTGCAGGTGGCACACAAGTTCAATAAAGTTTTTCTTCTCTGTCTCCATCTGCTGATAGGGAACGATAAGGAAAGTAACATTTTGAAAGTGATGAACATTTTTTTTAAATCAAAGCACACATTAAAATACACATACATACACCAGACACGTGGTAGTATACGGTATACATTGGGAGGGTGATTTTCAAAGGGTCTTCTGTGAGTAAAACAGTGCTTTACCTGCAGTTGTGACCCTTTTGAAAATTGCCCAGCTGATATGTGCACATCCTGTGTGCCTGTAATTTTAAGATCATTGAGAAGAGGTGATCTGGGGGAAGGGGACAGAGTGCAGGTGGGGTGTGCATGTAAACTTCTCTGAAAACGTTCCCCTCATAAAGTCGCATACACAGGATAATGTTCAAAGCAAACTTAAGTATGGAAGTTCACATTGAAACCTGGTGTAACTTAGAAGGATAACAATCCACAAATATATGTGCGCTGTTATGTAATTATCCACCTCCCCCCCCCAAAAAAAAAAAAAAAGCTGAATTAGCACAAAGTTTGATACTTGGTATTAGTAGTGCAAGCTGTCAATACTTCAACTTCTAAAAGTAAGGTGGAAGGCTTAGTAAAATATATGTAAATTATATGAAAACATATGTAAATTATATCTATGTAAATTGGCTGTCTGAAAATTGCCCTCCCTCAATACATGTTTCATTCCAGAATGCACATACTTTTAGCTGCATTTAGAGGAGACATTCCCAAGGAAGTATTAAGGTCAGGCAGAAAAATAACATGTGCATTTTCATATCAGCCCATCTTATTTTCCATCAAAAAAGTACCAGCAGAAAAAAGCAGGTGCAGATATCCATTGGCACTTAGTATATACAGCAAGCTTCAAAGCAAAAGTACATGTGTAGTTTCACTTTGAGAATTGCTACAAAGCCCATAGGTAAAATGTACCCACAGACTTTGTCTTTGTAGGGTCAGTTTGAAAATTGCCCTTTTTGGGAGAAGTGGATGCTTGAAGCATCCTGGTGAAAAGAATTGTACTATCTTTTTATCCACAATTCATAATCATGTATTAACTTACTATTCCTAAATGATCACATTCATGCAAATGTAATCTCTACCGATACATGGAATATTACATAGCCAGATCATGCGCTAGTGTGGATAAACTTAAAAGGTATAGAACAAATGATTAGAAGACATTGGACTTTGAATGAAAGTTTACTAAGGCTTGAGAACATTAAACCGAAATTTAGAATCCCTTAATGCAATACTTTGAGATAAATGACAATGGGGAAGTACATCAAGGAATGATCTGGGATAGGTTCAAATTAGTTCTCAGAGGTCACATGATCTGGGAGAAGGAAGGAAAGAGAAAAAGAATTGCAAGAAGTTAAACAGCAAACTGAAAGATTAGATACAATACAAAAAAATTGCTTCAGCTAGCATATTCAACAAATGTACCTTTTAAAAGGGAAATATGCAAACAAATATTGCACATGAAATTTGCTTTACCTTTCGAAAAGCAAAGGAAACTATTTATGAACAGGGCAATAAGCCAACCAGACTATTAGTATTAGAGCTAAGTAAATAAGCCACATCTTACTTAAGAGAATTAAAATTCTGTCTGGACAAATGTTATTAGAAACATCTGAAATTTGAAAGAGGCTTGCTTTCTTCTACAGGAAGCTTACATTCTGTCAGAGAGCAGCAGCCAGGGCTGGTCTCTAGGGGTTGCCCTCTGGCCACCACAAAAGCCCTTTCAGACTATAGACACATGTGAGCCCCTGTGCCTCAGCATAACCTTGAAGACAGAGACACAAGGCCTGCATCACTGGTGGCTGAACGTATCCAAGCACAGGACAGGACATGACAAGGATCCATTGAAGACAGGAACCAAGACTGCAGCAGCATTAAGCTGGAAACAAAGACAGAAGTGGAGCCAAGCTGGAGACATGAAACTGGAACCACGCTGAAAACCATAGCAGGCTGAAGACAGGAGACCAGGCAATGACGAAGAACCAGACAAAGACTGAAGACAAGAATCCAGACAAGGACAAAGAGCCAGGGGATGACCAAGACAAGGACCAGGTGGGCACTGAGGACCAGGATGTGCTGGAGGCTCTCCAAAGACCAGGACCTAAGGAACTTGGAACTCTGGGACTAGGAAAAAGACTTTACAACCAAGAAGACTCTGAAGACTCAATCCAGTGAAGGCAGACCTAGCACAGAAAACCACCAAGGACCTGGAACAAAACAAAGATCACAGGAACAAGAACCAGACTGAAGACACCAACCAGGGGACCAGGAACAGATGACCACAGCAGGCCAGGAACAAGAGATCTTGCGAAGGCCCCGATGCAGAACTGAAGAGCCCTTTTATAGGGTAGCTGGAGGATGACATCAGAGGGAGTTGCGGCCTTTCTTGCCGTAAGCCCTTTAAAACTAGAGCAAAGGCGCACGTGCGTGCCTAGGACAGCAGATGTGTCGGTGATTGTTGTCGGCGTCTCTCCAGCCACGGGACATGGCAACCAGGCAAAGGCGGTGTTGGAGAGGTTGGTTGCATTCCAGGCTGCGTCGGAAAGTGGAACTGGTGTCAGGCCGGCAGGGGGTGAGTGAAGCTGCTCGCGGACTGTTGTGACTGTCGGTTCCCGACGCCCTCTCTCTGCCCTCCTCACCTCTTTGGCGCCTCCCTCTTCGCCCACGAAAAGATTGGCTGCTGCGGCGTTCCTCTGCCGAGGTCCTCCAGCATCCCCGGACTGGCTCCACGCTGCTAACCGTCAGGTTTCCTGGAGGCCTAGGGGCGCGCGCGTGGCGCGGCCCCGACTGAAATACCGGCGATGGTGTGAACCTCGGGGGCGTTCCCCGAAGATGACGTCACCCGCGACGGATATTTAAGGTTTTAGAATTTGCTAACACATTGAGTTAGCAAGGGGTTTTGCTACCTAAGCTACTCTGTCTCTTCGGACTACCTAGGGGTACCCGCTCCTCGGGGGCCTCATTCTCTCTCATACTTTGTAGATTGCAGTCTGGAACTGGTACTCGCTCCTCGAGGGTCCTTGTATCCCGACTTCTTCGAATTCACTTCTTCCTGGAAGTCAGCACTGACTACTACATCTGTGAGTTACCATCGCTCTCTCAGAGCTTTCTCTGGAATCAGGTACTCGCTCCTTGAGGGCCTACACATTCCAGCTCCTGGGTTTCTATGAGACATTATGTGAGTCTTACCATCAGGTTCTGTACATGAACTCTGCTTACCCTGCCTACTCACTATCTTTCAGTTTCTCTACAGCTCAGCCTCCAGGGATCGCTGTTCCAGCTTCTGAGGGACTACAGCCCAGCCGGGCATTCCAGCTCACTACTGCCACCTCTGGTGGTTCAGTATACTGTCTAATAAAAGAACTAGTGTGTCTGTCTCCATACTCTGAGCCTGACCGTTGGTCCCTCTCGGGGTCTTCCCCGGGGGTGTGGTCATATGCCACTGGTCCAAGGATCCACCCACAACTCTCCTAAATACTACAGATTGCTAACTACTCAGGAGAACACATCAGATTGCTAACTCCTATCTGATTGCTCCTCCAATCAGATAACAGTTTCACATCACAGACCCTCCTGTGAGCAGTAAATCTAACACATTCAACTGATAAAGCAATTGAATTATCAGAAATTCTTAAACACCTAGAGAGAATTCACCTTCCTTGGCTCATTGATAATGAGTTAACTTACATAGACAGCAAAATTACACCATTAGAAGTTATCACAGCTACAGAACATTAAAATTATATAAGATCCCAGGACTAGATAGGGTAACAGTTCAGTTTTAATAAACTATTAGATCTTTGTTGGCCAGTCCTCTTGCTGTAAGGAGCACCAGGGCAAGAACCAACAGCCTGTGAATCCACAAGCAGCTTTCTAAGCAACAGTGGCATAGGCAGAACTACATTTTGGAAGGGGTCAAGGTTTAAATGGGTGGGTACTGTGGCCAGCCTCACCCCTGACTCTTACCCCAGCTGCACAAACTTATTCTAGGCCAGTACCATTTTTATATTTTTGCCATAAATGAAAATGACACTGCCGACTTTGTGGCCAGTGCTATTTTGAGAAACAGCACAAGAGAAGCAGGAGCAAATGTGGATTGTTCTTTCCCCATGAAGACCCACAGCTGATGGGGTAAGAAGCAGGCAGGCGAGTGGATGACCACAAGCCTGGGAGGTAAGTTTGGGTGCCTAAGCCAAAGTAAGAAGACACAGGCCTCTGAGGACTATCCGTAGCTCTGCCACTGCTAAGCAACAAGCCAGACAGAAGGCTGAATCACAGCATAAATATGATTGTCCACAGATACAGATCACACCCACAGCAAGAAGGAACTGGTCAGACCAAAGGTAGAGACATAACAGAAGCCTCTATTTAAACCCTTCAGAGACTTGAGTGTATGCTGGCACAACTCAGCTCTTGATGTTATTTCATTGACTTCTGAATTCCTGATCTTAATCTTCACCTGAAACTTGACTGCTGTCTTCGCTTGAAACTCAGATCCTGGAAACCTGATGCAGGACATTTTCTGGAACCTCATTCCTGAACTCACAGTTCTAGTCTTGCTCCAGACCTGACTATTGGAATCCTTGCTGCTGCCTGTGCCAGTAACTCAACCTTGGAACCTGACTCCCAGGCTCCAGAATCTGGTCTTTCCTGAGAATCTTGCTTCTGAACTCTAAACTCTTTTGCACTTGATGCATTGATCCAGAAGCAGAGTTCACAATACAAGCTTATGCAATCATACTGCTGTGGGCTTTCAGGTATATCACTTTCCTCCAACCACCCAAACAATGGTCAGTCTTGACATATGCTATTGTTTGTAATTCAGTTTTAGGAGGGGGCAAAATTCTCCCGTTCCAACTATCCTTAATGCTTGGCACAGGTAAACCCTAAAGAGTAGAGAACATAAGAGTAGAGAACACTACAAAACCCATGATCACTCTCACTTCCCTTAGGGCCCGAGAACGCCTGATTTGGACAGTCCATATGTTATGAAAGTCACCCTGGTAGATGCATTAGTTCATGATACGCCCATTAACATTGTTCGCTGTTCATGCATCATTCAGTTTTATTTTATTTCATCTTGTTACATCTATTTATTTTGTTACGTATATTAACGCTGTTCGATTCTTTCATTTACGACTATGTAATATTTACATAAAGTAATATTGACGTTCTATTGTTCTGACACCCTGTTTAATGTAACGCCTTAACCGTGACTGTTTTGTTATAATGGAAACTGATCTGATTTGATATTTGTATCAAGAATGTCGGTATATAAAAATTCTAAATAAATAAATAAATAAATAAATAAATAAATAAATAATGGAATGTGGGTCTCACAGATTCATAATCCACCCCTAACACTGATGTCAAGTTAGTAGGAAAAATGTTGGCACTTAGATGGCTAAATCAGTATATAAGAATAAAGCAGGATTTATTTTCGTAAGGCAGGCTTACAATAATACCCATAAAATTATAAATCTAATTTTGGAGGTAATAGAGAGGGAATCCCAGCTATATTGTTAACTCTTGATGGTCAAAAGGCATTTGACAAGTTTCACTGGCATTTTCTCACTGAGATATTGACAAAACCAGCTATAAGGTAGAATTTTACTATATGGTTTCAGATGATGTATTCTCTTGCAGGTAAATTTTAAAAGGAGCACTTGTGCACCCATAAACGTGCGGCCCCCATACTCGTGTATGGGGCAGTTTTTGCGCAAGCAACGCTGTCAAAAATCTACCTGTTAGTGTTTGAAGGGGGTCAGAGTGAGGAAACATGGGAGGAAATCCCTTGGAAGTAGAGAGAACCCTGTGCATCATGGACGGGAATATGGCACTAAATGCTGTGTTTCAGGAAAAAACAGAGCCAAAGCAAAACACAGTTTGCAGACTATTCCCATCAGAAATCCTGGCAGCCTTCCAGTGTCTTGGCATGGCCACATCTAGGAGTACCGCCTGCGTAAACTCTCTGTGGCCTTCGTGGCTCCCCCATTTCTCTGAAATGACTACAGCCACAACTGGCAGGCAGCGCTTTAATGAGCCCACTATCCTGTGAAACATTTTTTTTTCTCCAAGCACAAACAACTGTGGAGAACAGGGGGACCACCCAAAATAGTCTATTGTTCAGAGAGTTAACCCAGTTTCCTCTTTTTCATACAGCACTGTTTATCATCTCACCGCACTTCAAAATTCATTAAACACCAGGGTGAAGCGGAGGAGAGGGGTGGGGGAGAATCATACTTTTGCTTTGTTTAATCTGAATCTTTTAAAGAGACAGCTCCTTTGTTTCTGGAAGCCCTTATGTTCTTATTTTTATTGGCTGGTTGGACAGAGGGAGCGGACTCCATCGGGAGCAAACATTGCCTGAACTTGTTTTCTACATGTACACAAGAGCAATATCAGTCCCTGTAAAAAGGATTGCTAACTAAAACACGTGTGTGAGCTGAGAGCGCATGCTGCATTGACAGCTCTGGTAGCTCATAGGCACGGCCCCCAGTTCACTGCAACAACTTAGACAGACTGTGCAAGTGTGAGACAATTCTTTGGCAAAGCCTCAGAAAATTCTGCAACAATTTCATGGTACATTTGTCTAAATGTATGTTTTGTGTATTCAAGAAAATAGTTTTCCAACCTTGCATGTGTAGCTGTATAATGTGTTTATTTATTGTTGGAGTGGGGAGAAAAGGAATCTCAGGTATTGGTGTGGGGGATGGGGATGGGGAAATCAGTAAAAGGATGGAATATCAGGGATGGGGGAAAAGAGAGGGAGAACCCAAGGATGGATGGGGAAAAGGAAGGTGGAGAAATGGGAGAGGGAGAAAGAACCGGGGTTGGGTGTAGAACAGGGAGGGGGAGAAAGGAATGGGGAGAAGTGGAGAAGAGGGAGTGAGATAGGATCAGGAGATGGGGAGGTTCAGGGATTAGGGGAAGGATAGTGATGGGAGAAAGTGAAAGTTCTAATATGGGGGGGCCGAACAGAGAAGGGGGAGGTTCAAATGCCGTCTTTATGGTCAAAAGTTCTTTTTCATTTTTCTGATGTGGTTATCTTCTGGATGTAGAAAATACACAGATGGAGGAGATTCCTGGGGGGAGGCCTCTTTTCAGACAATATGGTACCAATGGCCAGTATGCATGCATTGGCTTTCAGACTAAACGGTTTCTTCGGTTCAGGATGTTAAGTGAACCAAGGCAGATGTGAAATCCACCTTCAAATGCCAGCTGTTGTTCCTGGGTCCACCTGAAGTATTCTCTTTTCTTTAGGGAGCTGCCAACTTCCAGAATCCCTAAATAAAACATTGCTAAAAAATTAGCAAATGATTTGAAGTGCTGTATTTCCATGATATCTTTTGGAACTAGCCACTCTGTTACTGCGACAATCTAATGGGGTACAAACGTATCTTGTCTAGGCAGATTATGTAACCCAGAAACTTTACAGACCATTTATCCAATTCACATTTTTCTATTTTAGCATATAGCTTGCACTTCTTTAGGTGATCTGGGACCTGACAGTCTCATACATCATATTCTGCCACGTCTTCAAGGAATATCAGGATGTTGTACAGATACTCTATAATGCCTTGGTTTAACATGTCATGGAAGAGTTTGTTTATGAGGATTTGAAACATAATGGGTGCATTCCTAAACCCAAATAGCATTAGCTAGGAATGTGCATTTGTTTAAAACAAAAGTGCAAAACACAACAAATTCAGCCAATTTGTTTTATTTGGGTGGGGCCCCAAACCGAATCGAGAGCCCTCAGAATAAAATGAATCTTATTCATTCAATTCATTTGAAACTATTACATAGGGCCTAAGCCTGATGTTGGGGCCTCGCCTAGGGCCTAGGCTGAGGCCCAAAGCAAGAGCCGTAGCCTATGCCCGAGCGCGATGCTGGCACCTCAGCCTTGGCCTAGGCCCTAAGCTGGGGCCTCGCCTAGGGCATAGGCCGAAGCCTCAGCACGATGCCGAGGTTTTGGTGGAGACACACTCCGACGCTGGGCCTTGGTCGAGAACCCCGAAAATTTTTAAAAACTTACCTGATCTGTCGGGTTTCCAATGAAGGCCGGGTTCCAACTCCTGGACCTCAGCCTAGGCCTTTGTGGCTCATTATAGGTCTCCAGCCTACACTTCATGGGGTCATTGGTTTGAGCCCTGTCATCCCTGACAATTTTTTTTTAGAAGGAAATAAGTATCCACAGAAAAAGCAGGTTCAAAAATCTGTAGGTACTTTTTCCCTAGCCAACTCTCAAAACTGGTGCAAAATTTATGGGTTAAAATGTCTTTGCAAGTGCTCATGATGTTTTTGAAAATCTATCCCCAAACAAGGATGAAAAGAAAAGAAAGGAAAACTAAGAAAACTAGCAAAAGAGGAAACAACAGAACTAAGAAATGGTAAGCTGCTATGTTGATGCAATACTACAACTATAAGTTTATTGCACCAGCACACTGCAGAAAAACATGTTGTGCTTTTACTTCCTTACTCGGTCTGTCTAAAACATTAATATGTTCCTCCCTTCCTATCCCAGAAGCTATTGTGTGTGGTATAGAAATGCTTACCAGTTCTCCACCATGGAGGTGGCTATATGACAAAGATTTGTACTGAAACATCTTATTGTATGGAGAGCTAACATTGAAGAGGCACTATATTTTCCATGGGAAAAAAATTAGCCTCTGAAATGCTGTTTTCATTGGCTGTTTTGAATTTGAGCAAAAGGCCTCCTGAAAATAATAGGATATCGGTGAGTGAAGGAAGCAGTAACTAAGACATTCCCAAAATATATTTAGTGAGGTTAAAATATTCCTGTCTTTGTAAGAGGACAATTCTCCATTTCTTTTTTAAAATGATGTTATCTGTCAACTATTAAAACAAGTTAGCTCCATTGGCTTTCATTGCAATTCTGCTGGATCCCACTGCAGGTCAATAGGGTTTATAAAAATTCTATTGTTCCTTATTGTTAATACATATGGGCTGATTGACTAAACTTAATGCTATTTTTCACCAGTCAGGCTCCCATTCACATATCCCCCTCCATTCAGGCTCCCATTCACATATTCCTCCCCTCTCTCCAGTCAGGTAGAAGTTGGCGAATCCAAGGAACCATTGAAGTGCCTTCACTCCCACTGGTTGCGGCCAATCCTTGATTGCCGCAACCTTCTCTGGGTCCATATGGAAGCTGGTAGAGGAAATGATGTACCCGAGAAAGGGTAGCGATTCCTGCTCGAATAAGCATTTCTCAAATTCTGCGTAAAGCCGATTATCTCGTTTCTGTAAAACTCGACGGACATCGTGGCGGTGCATCTCCAGGTCCTTGGAGTATATAAGCACGTTGTCTAGGTAAACTATTACCAAGGTATGTAGCATCTCCCGTAGAACCTCATTCATGGAGGTTCTGAAAAACCGCTGGGGCTTTGCAGAGACCAAAGCGCATGACCAGGTATTCATAGTGGCCATCCCTGATGTTAAATGTGGTTTTCCATTCATCGCCTGGACAAATCCTTACTACATTATACGCCCCATGAAGATCCAGTTTCGTGAACACCTTGGCCCCCTGTAGTCTGTCCAGAAGTTCCGGAATCAAGGGTAACGGGTACCAATCCCGCCGGGTAATGCTGTTCAGGCCACAGCAATCTATGCAGGGTCGGAGGGACCCGTCCTTCTTCGCTATGAGGAAGAACCCCACTCCAGCCGGAGATTTGGATGGTCGAATGAATCCTCGGTCCAGGTTCTCCCGGATGTAAGCGGACATAGCTTGCTTCTCTGGAAGGGACAATGGGTATACCCTTCCTCGTGGCGGCGTGGTACCCGGGAGCAAGTTGATCGCACAGTCGAAATGGCGGTGCTCCGGGAGGATCTCGTCTTTCTCCTTAGGAAAGACATTGAGGTAGTCTTGGTAGTGGAGTGGCAGTGCCAAGGAAGTCGTCAGGAGCGGTACCGGTGGTTGAGGAACAACAGCCAAACAGGAGTCGAAGCATGATGGCCCCCAGGATGCCACCTGGAGGGTATTCCACAAGATTGCAGGAGAGTGCTTCCGTAGCCAAGGTAGCCCCAAGATGACCGGATGCATGGACTTTTCCAGGATGAGGAACGTAATCTCCTCCACATGCAGAATTCCAGTGCGTAGTGTGAGAGGACTGGTACAAATAGCGATGGTCCCTGGAAGAAGTCTCCCCTGAATAGAAGACACATGGAGAGGGGGTCTTTGGGTTTGAACCCCAATCTGGAGATGCTGGACCAAATCCTTGAGGATGAAGTTTCCCCCGGCTTCAGAGTCAATCAGGCTAGCATCTCGAACTCTCCTTCGGGAAGGAGTAAGGTCACCGGGACAGTGCACGGGGAGGCAGAAGTGATGTGACCTAGGGTTAGCTCCCCGACTGTCCCTAGGTCCGAGCGTTTCCCGGACGCTTGCTACAGCAGGCAAGGAAATGGCCCTTGCCACCGCAATACAGGCATAGGCCCAGGGACCGATGTCTTCTCCTCTCTTCTTGAGAGATAGGCCCCCGGCCCACCAGCATGGGTTTGGGATCTTGAGCCCCTGGAGAGGCAGAAGGGGAGTGCCTGTTTCGGGAAGGTGTGGTTCCGGAGCTCCTGGGTCTGTGAGCAGGCCTCCTCGCCCGTAACCGGCATTGGATACGGTGGTCCACGCGGCCTGCCAGATCAATGAGATCATTCAAGTTGTCCATGAGATCTCTGGCCGCCAACTCATCCTGAAGTCTTTCCAAAAAGATGCCGTGCAGGCTATCACTTCCCCAGTTCAATTCGGCAGCAAGAGTCTGGAAGTCCATGGCATGTTCAGTCAAAGGCCGATTACCCTGACATAGCTGGAGCAGTTTGGATGCGGCAGTAGGTCTGTGGGAGGAATCATTGAAGATCCGCCGAAAGGAGGTGACAAATTGTACCAGATTGGCTAGGCGGGAGTCCTGACGCTCCCACAGGGTGGATGCCCACTCCAAGGGTCTCCCATCCAACAGGGAGATAATATAGCTCGTCTTGACCTGGTCCATTGGGAACTGAGCTGGAAAGAGATTGAAGCGAATATAGCACTGGTTCAGGAATCCTCGGCAAAGCTTCGCATCCCCTGAAAACTGTGAGGGTGCTGGCATCTGTACGGGTGCTGCTGGTCCGGAATTGGTCTCAGCTCCAGGTACCGGGGAACTGGAAGCAGCGGCTCTGCCAATGCGGTCAGCTAGTCCCTGCACTGTTGTCATCAGGGACTCGAGGCAAGTTTGCTGCTGTTGCAGCCTCTGAGCAATACCCGGGATGGCTTTCAAGCCTGCAAGATCCCCCGGGTCCATGGCCTTGCAAACTGTTATGTTCGTGGACAATTGGGCCGGCTGAGACTACGGATGTTAAACTGTGGGAACCCACAGGGAGTGTCACAGCCGGGAGGTGGTGCTTAAGAGACTCCGGAGAAGACTTCACCACTGGAAGTCCGAGATCCCCCAAGGAGGAGCCCATAGGAACCTGGACCTCTTGGACTTAGGCGGGACCCTAGCGGGACCCTAGCAGCCGAAGAGATGGACGATGAGGAAGGCTGGGGCCCCGGAGGCTGGAAGAATCTTCACCCTCGGAAGCCTGCGGCTCCCCAGGAGGAGCCCGTGAGAGCCCAAGCCGCTGGGACTTAGGAGAATTCTCTGGGCCAGCAAGTACCGGATACCTGAGGTCGTGGAAGAGGCTGAAGTCGGAGTCCAAGAATGAAGCCAGGTCAGAAGCCAGAAGTCAGAGGTCTGAAGCCAGAGCCAGGGGCGGAAGCTGGAATCAAGAGTCGTGGGTCGGAGCCGGGTTGGAAGCCAGAAGTCAGAAGTCAAAACCAAAACCAGGAGCAGAAGCTGAAGACAGCCAGGAGACGAAGCTGGGTCAGAAGCCAGAAGAGATGATCCAAGATCCAAACGCAGCAACTAGTAACTCAGGGGATCTGAGTGAACCTCGTTGCAAGGCGAGGTACAGCTGCAGCTGCCGGGTTTACATAACCTAGCAGCACCTGACGTCATCAGCAGGGCTGTCCTAAGTTTCCCGCGCTGGCCCCTTTAAATCTAAAGCCCCGGCGCGTGTGTGCACGCCTAGGGGGCGGGGACAGCCATGGATTGGCAACAGCATCTCCCTCGCAGGGAGAACACCGCGGAGGGCCATGTCTCGGGCCTGGGAGGCTGAAGAGAAGGAGTTCCCACGGCTGGACCGGGCCGCACGGTGAGTGCAGGTCCCAGGGCACAGCCCGGGACTGTAACATTCTAGGCTTGAATTTCCTGGGGAATCTTTAATAGAACTCACGTACCAGTTGAGGGGCTTGGAGGTTACCTGCTGGTTCCCAGAAACTTTGGGCCCATAGTTTTTCCAGGCAATGCGATACTGGAGTTTTTTCATGACCCTTCTAGTGTCCAGGATATCTTTAGCCTTGTTCTGCGTGTCATTGTTGTTGTTGTCTTCCATGTCTTTGGGTTTAATGGGAGGTCTCAAGGGTCAGGACAATATTTCAACAATGAAACATGGAACACATCGTGTACGTGTAGGCTAGAAGGTAGTTTTTAATTTGAAGGCCACCATTCCCATTTGTCAGTCAAACTAGGGGCAAACTTGATAGACAGGGCTTTGAGGTGCCAGTTCTTGGTGCTGAGCCACCCAGCTGCCCTGAATAAATTTGGAGCGCCGGGTAGCACATTTTATCAGCTTGCTTCTTGGAACACTGTGCTACTTGTTCCAGGAGCTGGTGTGTTCTCTGTCAGAGCTCTTGCAATCCATGACCCATTATGTTGGCTTCAGGACAATTCACCGAAACCGGTACTGGCAGTGATATATGGGGATGACAGCCAAACACCACATAGAAGATTGAGAAACAGTCAAGCCCCCACATGGTTATTGAGGCAGAACTCTGCCCAGGGTAGAATAGATTACCAGTTGTCCTGGTTCAAGTAGGATCTGAGGAAAGCTTTGAGGGTCTGGTTCACCCGCTTGGTTTGCCTGTTACTTTGACAGTGGTATGCTGACGTGAATTTGAGAGTGATGCTGAATTTTTTGCATAAGCTCTGCCAGAATCGAGTTGTGAATTGTACACCCTGCTCAGAGGTGGGTGGCAGGCCATGCAATCTGTGTGGGTGGCAGGCCCTGCAATCTGAAAATGTGTTGAACGAAGAGATTAGCCAACTCTGTTGCAGAAGGGAATCCAGGGAGGGATATGAAATGACCAAGGACCAATCCATCACCACCCAGATCGTGGTGTTGCCACAAGAGAGAAGATACGTCACAAAGTCCATGGCCAAATTGGTCCAGGGTTCTCTGGGGGCTGGCAGTGGCTGTAACAGCCCCTAAGGTCGAGCTTGAGAGCTCTTATTCGTGGCACATACAGGGCAGAAGTCCACATATGGCCTCACATCATATTTAATCTGGAACCACCAATAGTGGAGGAAGACTAGCTCTAGGGTCCTGGTGATGCCAGGATGGCCCGCCAACCGAGAGTCATGATCTAGTACAGTACCTTCTCGCAAAGCTGTTGAAGAACCACTGCAACTGCTACCATGATCTTCACTGCATCAATGATGTGTTAAATCCTTGTTGTAGAAGGAATGGGACAGGGCATCAGCCTACTGGTTTTTCTCCACTGGGCAGTAGCATAATTCAAAATTGAATCTGTTGAAAAACAAGGACCAGAGGGCTTGCCATGCATTCAATCACTGTGCTTGAGACAAGCACTCCAGTTTCTTGTAATTGATGTAGATGGTCACTAGGTACCTGGCACCTTCCAATAAATACTGCCATTCTTTAAGGGCTAGTTTGACCACTAGTAGTTCATGATCACCAATAGTATAGTTCCTTCAGCTAGAGAATATTTTTTAGAAAAGTAGGAGCAAGTCACAAGGGTTCCTTGGTTTTTGTACTGTAAAAGGACAGCCCCAAGGGTAGAACCATCTATCTCTAGAACAAATGGCTTGGATGGGTCCAGGTGATGTAGGCAGGGGTCCTTGGTGAATTCCTGTTTAAGTTTTTTGACTGCTCAGACAGCACCATCATCCCAGTTCCTGGTATTGGTGCCCTTGTTAGTAAGTACCCTAAGCAAAACAGCCAGGGATGAGTAGCCTAGGTCAAACTGCTGATAATAGTTTGCGAACCCAAGGAACTGCTACAGGGCCTTGAGGCCTATTGGCCACAGCCAGTTCAGCTTTCAGCTTGTCTGGGTCCATCTGGGGACCATCTTGGGAGATAATGTATCCTAGGAACTGCAGCTTCTGTTAGTCAAAGGTACATTTTTCTGGTTTTGCATAGAAATGATGCTCTCGAAGTTGCTGAAGAACTTGCTTCACATGTTCTCAATGTTGGTTCAAGGTTTGGAGAAGACTAGGATGTAATCAAGATACATGACCACATGAGAGTAGAGGAGATCACAGAAAATGCATTAACTATGAACTGGAAAACAGCAGAGGCATTGCAGAAGCCAAAGAGCATTACTAGGTACTCATATTGTTCATCCCTAGTATTGAAAGCAATCTTCTACTCATCAGTCTCTCTGATCCAGATGAAATTATATGCCCTCTGAAGATTTAGCCTGGTAAATATCTGAGCTCCACGGAGGTGGTAAAAGAGTTTGATAATAAGTGGCAGCGGATACCAATTCCTCTTGTTAATGGCATTGAGCCACCAATAATTGATGCAAAAGTGGAGTGAACCATCTTTCTTCCTGACTAAGAAAAACCCAGCCACAGCAGGGAACATAGACGAGAGAATGAACCACTTCTTAAGATTCTCCCGGATGTTCTTGGACATTACCTCAGTCTCTGGCATGGAAAGAGGTTAAGTTCTCCCCCTGGGAGAAATCTTGTCTGGAAGCAGCTCAATAGGGCAGTCATAAGACTGCTGAGGTGGGAGGGTTTCTGCTTGCCTTTTACTGAAGACATTTGCATATGTGGAGTATTGCAAAGGTAGGCTAGGTAGCTCTAAAGTTACCATTCAGGCAAGAGATAGGCCTGGTTGGACCTTTGACAAGCACTGTGCTTTATAGGAGATGCTCCACTTGGCGATCTGTTGGGCCCCCCCAATCAATGTTGGGCTGGTATTGCATAAACCAGGGTAGGCCTAGGCCTAGGATGACGTTATTGATGGCCTTTGTAGTACATATAGGCTGATTAGTTCCCAAAGGAGCAGGCCGGCAGAGGTTCCTCATGGACTGAGGATATTGTGAGCGGAATCTCCACCTGGATGGTGGGGAGCCCATGTTGGCACACCAGCACCACATTGCTGAAGTTATCACTGGAGCCCATGTACAAGAATGCCTGAGTATCAATCAAAGTCCACTCAACCAGTAGACAGATTGGTACCAGAATTTGTGGAGGGGGCTGGGTCGACCTAGGGTGGCTTTTCTCACCAGCCAGCCCTAAGTCCTGGAGTTTCCTGGCTTGACCAGGCATTGAGCTGCAAAGTGCCACTGGGCAGCACAGTATAGACTAAGGTTGAAGTGCCTTTGCCTTTGTTTTCCTCGGGTGACATGTGAAAACTGTCCACCTGCATTGGCTCTTCCTGAATGCTGTGTCTGAATCTCCGGCGAAAGTCACGAGGTGCTGAAAGGTGGGTGCCAAACGGATGGGGTGTCAAGTCAAGCTCCTCTCCTGTGCCAATTCCTGGAAATGAAGATCCAGGCAGATTGCAAGACTGATAAGCCCTTCCAAAGTGGTCATCAAATCTCTACCAGCCAGCTCATTCTTGCTGCACTCAGACAAACCTTGCCAGAATATGGCAGTTAAGCTTTCTTCACCCCATTGGAGCTCGGATGCCAGTGTGCAGAGGTAGACTGCAGCAGGGGACTGTGTAATCCCCAACTGACCTGGCGTCTTACTGTATCTGAAGTAGTTGAGTTGCTGCTGAGAAGGCATGGCCAATCTAATAAAAAATTAGCTGAAACTCTTGAAGGAAATAGGTCCAGATCCACCAAGTGTGGGTCATAACTTTCCCAAAGAGGGGAGGCCCAGGCCAGTGCAGAACCCCCCCCAAACAGGGACAGGATATAGGTGACCTTGGCCTTGTCTGTGGAGAATAGAGCTGCCTGGGGCTGAAAGTGCATGTGGCATAGATTTAAAAAAAACCTGCAAGCCTTAGTTTCCCCATGGTAGTGAAGTGGAGACAGTAGTTGCGGGACAGAGCTCAGGGAAGTCTGGCTCAGGCGATGAACGGGCTGCAGGCAGAACCGGTGCAATTGACACAGGTAGCAAGGTGTCCATTTGGGCTGCTAGTCTCTTGAGGACCCCGTTCACTTACTCAAGAGTAATCTGCTGTTGCCGAATTCATTGAGCCATCCCTGGAATTTCCTGTAGGGCAGCTAGCTCCACGGGTCCATGGCTCAGCAATCTCTAACAAGCTCGGTATCAGTGACTTGGTTGGTGCTGCCAGGTCGGCAAGCCCGCTAGGCCCATGCCAATTGCTGTAGGATGTGCCCCATGATGGGACAGGCTGGAGCTTTGCCTATACCAGCTGCCTTCCCCACAGGTTCAGCCCTTGGGTTCTGGCGGCCTTCAGGACTTAGTTGGGTCCCTAGGGTGGTCAGGCAGGCTGAAGTCCAGACATAGACCGAGGACAGGGCTGCAGCAGGTAGGAAATACCAATCACAGGACAGAGGTCAAGGCAAGCAGCAGCAAGGCATAGACAGGTCCGAAGCAGAAGATCAGGTCTAGGTGGCAAGCAAGAAAGGTCAAAGACCAAAGAAAAAGTCAGAATCTGGGAAGTCAAGCCAAGGAAGGCAAGATGAAGAACAAGGACCAGGAAAAGACAATACAACGACTAGGGCAAGGTGGTCAGGAACAGGGCAGGGTAAGACCACAGGAACACTGGAACATCAGAACAGGCACAGGGACACAGGAACAGGAACACTGGAACAATGGCAACACGCACTGAGGCTCAAGACATATCAGGAGACCTGTTGTTGAGGTATCTGAAGCAGTTTTGAAGGAGTCTTTTGTAGGAGGAATCCAGTGATGTCATCTAGGGGTGCCGGCCTGACTTCCAACTGCGGGCCCTTTTAGATGCCGAATATTGGGCGCACGCACACATAGGAAGAGCTAAGAGTAAAGCAGTAAGGTGGCGTTCCTGCCACAAGGGCCCATTGGCAGCATTCTGTGCTGTGCTCAGCTGCGATGGAGCTGGCAGTATCGGGGGTAAATGAGGCAGCTTGTCCCCACAAGCTGCCAACCACAACAACTGGCTTCACTTCCCTATACGATGAGAAAGATTCAAATCATCTTTCTGGAGGCTGAGCCCTAGTCCATACAATTCAGTATAGAAGCAGAACTGTTTTTGTCTTTTAAACAGTAATCTTCACAATATAAACCCATATTTAAAAAATCCACAGCATTCACAATAAGGGGTGAATTTTAAAAGAGTTGCTTACATTAAGAGGCCCATGTACCTTTATTTATTTATTTATTTATCGAGTTTTGATGGCGATCATTCGGTATCGCCATCATAACGGTTTACAAGTTTCGATCAGGGGAGAAATTAGGTGGGAAGGACAGGGTCGTAGTCGTGTTCATGTAGGAGTGCGGATGGGAATAGGAGCAGGTAGCACAAGGGAAAGGTAAGGTCCAGTAAGGGTGCGGATCGAGGTAACATTGGGGTAGTAGTTAACAGATGGGGGGAGGGGTTAGGGTTGCGGATGGAAATTATTTAAGTGTTCGGGTAGTCATGATGTCTGATGGATATAGGCGAGTTTGTGCCTGTTTGAGACTGTTGTGAGGGGTCATTGGGTCGATCTTGGGTGTCATTGTATACTTTGACATATATCTGGGCCAAGCGAGAGCAACTCGTATTTTAAAATGGCCCAATTATGTGCGTAGACGTGCTTGTGAGAATAACGAAACGCATGGGGGAAAGGGGCAGAGTCAGGGCATGTCGGGGCATTCCGGGGTGTGTACATCTGTATTTTTAAATCCGGCAGCTGCAGCCCTCGGCAAACTGTTAGCCACATATATTTGCTACTTCTCTTGATGAAGTGTAAATCTGAAGAAAACTGATGGACTTAAGTGGTAAAACTGAGAATCTCTTTTACACGCGCATGTTTTAAAATCCACTTACCTGCATGCGTTAAAGCCAACAAAGTCCTAGGGAAGATACTTGAACTATGTTTGCTTGTGTAACCTCTTAAAATCAAGAGCACACCTATACACGTTTGGGTGCATTTTAAATCATTCACGCGCACTTGGGCACATGATTTAAAATTCCAGTGTATGTGTTCTCACTCGCTCATATGCGTGTATGTAGGCACCCGCGCGCTTGTTTTAAAGTTACCATCCCTACTTTTAGAAAACTCTGTATCCAGTACTGTAGATTGTTGTATTGCATGTTTGATATTTTGTTTTATTGCACAAGTAAAATAATTTGTGGCAAAAAGAGAAACAGGTACTATGACAACAAATCAGAAAGGACAAATGAAACCTGATTTTTGGAGCTCATTAAAATGTGATCATGGATTTATAATCCAAAAATGTGCCCTCCAATGAACAACACTTCAATCGGTATCCGTTTTTTTTTGGATCATATGCCTTACTACAAAAATGTGCCCGTCTCTGCTGAGTACAGTGATACTGAATTCTACGAAGTACTGCCAGTGATTTTGTGGTACCAAAGCAATCAATGCTGTATGTGCTCTCAGTAAATGGCTGCATATTTAGTTACATTCATCAGAAACAATTGAATTAGCTCTTTCCACTGATAATTTGTTGTGATGTCTGTCCACATATTGACCAAGTGAATGGTATAAATTAGGCCAATAAGTTCTAATAGAGCTATGAATTTGTGACATATATTCATAATTTTTCTTGACTCAAAAAGCAAGCCAAATCAATGACATTACTTCCAGATATTTAACACCAGATACCACAGCAGTCAAGCCCAGAACTACAAAGCACTGTTACTATGGCAAATGAACAGAATAAAATGCATATATCCATGTTTAGCTACTCAACACACAGGCACCACCTCTGTAAACATACATTTTCAGGAGCGGTAGGTCCACTGAACATTATATTTGATTATTCTGTGAGGAAGGAAATGAAGGGGGATTTACAATGAACACAAATGCTTCTTGTGAAACCAATAAATGCCTCATTCTGTATTCCTTTTCCACCTAGCAAACAAACCTTGTTTATCCTCCATACAAGAAATCAAACAGGTCATTTAACTCTTTCTGGGTCACTGCTGTGTAATCTTACAGCAGATATAATGTCTTTGGGATAACTTTCAGGTAGGCATGCTCAGCTAATCCTTATTGTGCTAAATAATTGACTTAAAACAATATAATGCAATGTTTTGGTCAGAGCTAAGGAGTCTTAAGACTTAGTAATGTGTGAAAACATTCATAAAGTTTTAGAATTCATTCTAAAACTCACATGGAACAAAGATGATTCAAGTAACAGTTATTTTCTACAAAAACAGTAAACAGCTAGAACTTTGGATAGTTCAAAGATTGTGGTGAGAAGACCATACGCTATTATTACACTTTGAGGATTAGCTGCACAAAGCTACCGGCCAATGAAAAACTAACACTGTAATGAATCTTATCTAAAGACACTGGACACATGTTCAGCCTTATCCAGGCCCAATGTACACATAGTGTACCTTGTTACATCTCAGCACAAAAAAAATCTATATATTATTATTCCATATACCCACAGAGAATCAAATAAAGATCCAAAGGCACATTTATTTATTTATTTACAACATTTATAAATCACTTTCCAGTTTCCACAATGACTACTTTTAAAGAAACATGTTTTAAAAATAAGGCTTTTCAAACACTTGGTATTGTCAAACTCCTTTACATTGCCCTACCCAGACATACTCACTGCTTCTTCTCCTTTCACACTCATTCATCCAATCTTCCCCACTAGCATAAAATTAGGGGCTAGTGAGGTTCCCCTTCTGAGGTCAAGGAGTCATTCCTTGATAGGAAGTAAGGGAGTCAGTGCATTCCCTTAAAATAGACAATTCAGGTTTTAAGAGGTGGGAATTGGCTTTGAGTCTAGTCTTGTCTATAAAGTACATGGAATTAGAGGGTATCTTTCCTTCATGCATCTTAGAAAATATACCATATGAAAACAATGTGCAAATTAATAAATATATCAGCTTTGTATATTGAACAAGTACTAGGCTTTCCAATGTATTTCTGAACAAAATCTGTTCTTTGCTGCTTATCATCACTGATTCCATCACCTCACTCTTTTCCCTCTGCTCTTCTTCTTCTCCACCTCTTCTGTTCTATGACCTCTTTTTCATGCTCTTCATCAGGCTTTTTAAATAAATTCTCTCTTCACCTACCTCATAATTTAACTTTAATCTTCTGCTCTGTTTTTCTGGTCTCTCTGCCTCTCCCCAACTTTTCTCACACGCATTCTTCTCTTCTCCTGTTTTCTCTCTTCTCTATTATCCCTACTCCCTACTCATCCACTCATCCATCACTGTTCATTTTTCTACCAGGTTCCCTTTCTTCTTATTTCTTACACATTCTTTCCATCTCACCCTTCTCAAGTCACCCTCTGCCTCACTTGTTATTGTCATCCACATCTCTGTCTTACGCCCTCCCCCCACCCCCCCAACTACCACTGCCATCCATTTTGGGAAGGTGGCTCCATTCATTCCTATTAACTGGTAAATACCTCTGAAAAACACCGGAAAAAAATCTTGCACTCAGGATCATAGAGAGGATAATTTTTAAAGGAATTTCTATAGTTAAAGTAGTGCTTTATCTGCAAAAATGGCCTTTTAGAAAATTGTATGAGCAATACATGTGTAAAATGACATGCAAGCACACTGTATGCATGTACTCTTATGCACACTGGGAAGAGGAGTCCCAGGGGACAGAATCTGGGTGACATTGGGACTTATGTGAATACTTTTGTCTTTTTGCAGATAATATTAAGATCTGCAATAGCGTGGACATACTTGAAGGAGTAGAGAGAACGAGAATTGACCTAAGAAAGCTCAAGAACTGGTTGAAAGTTTGGCAGTTGGGATGGTATAGAATGGTAATAGAATTCAAAAGAGTGTGGGACAAACACAGAGGATCCCTGTTGGCTAGAGGATGGAAATAAAGAAATGGGGTAACTTTTCTATTACACTTAACGATGATATTTCTGCTTGGAATAGCCTGCACACATCAGCTGTTGTGCCTACCCAAAAACTTGCTGGCCAGACTATATGGACCATTTTGGTCTTTATCTGATGTCTTTCACTTTGTTACTATGTTACTTTTTTATGTTACATAATATGCATGTAAATTAGCTTGGCAAAACTATGCTCACCAAATAGCAGGTGAAATTGTGTATGCATAGTTTTACTGGACTAATTTTCAAAGCAAATTTACTTGCATAAATTCGCTTTGAAAATTGGTGTAACTTGGGTGAGTAACAGCCTGCAAATTTTTGCAGCCTGTTAAAACTTATCCCTTAAGGGGGGTAATTTTCAAACTACCTGCATATCTGAACATTTCTCAGATACTTTTTAGCTGCGGACTTTGCTCTCATTTTCAATGTAAAAGTGAACACATGCTTTTACTTGGAAGATTACCAATTCATATTTATACATGCTAATCTGTGCAGGTAATTTTCCTGATTAAGATGCCATTAGACGACTGCAACTCCCTATATCTCGGTCTGCCTGCTTGTATAATTCGTCCATTACAAATAATCCAGAACTGTGCCGCATGTCTTTTGATGAGTACCCATTCACAAGACCACATCATCCCGGCCTTGATTTCCCTACACTGGCTTCCAGCTGCATACCGTATTCAGTACAAAGTTCTAATGCTTATATTCAAACTTCTACATAATGATGCATCTATCTGGTTAACCACTGCTCTTTGGATTTACACACCAACACGACAGTTAAGATCAGCTAATATGAACGTTCTGGAAATTTCAAATTCAAAAGTAGCAAGGCTGGATATCACCAGAAATAGGGCTTTCTCTGCAGCACCAGAACTCTGGAACTTTCTATTAGATTCCCTACTCAACATCTCTAATATAAAAGATTTTTAAAAAGCCCTGAAAACTGCTTTATTCAAAAAGGCTTTTGATTGAAGGACCACTAAGTGGTTGTACTACTGATCTTCCAACTGACATCAAAAGGCCTAGAACTTTGTATCCACCTAGGCCTTCTTGATATTACTGGCTTTCCCTGATGAATCAAATTTTTCCAGTGCTGAATATTGTTTTGTCATTATAACATGTTTTTGTGATCTCTGATTATATATGTTTTCATGTAAACCGCCTTGGCCATTCCATAGTTGAGTGTGATATGCAAGCTTTTTAAATAAATAAATGCCATGCATACATTTGAATTTTCTAAAACATACATATAATTCCAAACACTGCCTCAAGAATGCCCACATCCCCACTGGGGGTAAAATTATACACATAGTTCCACTATCTATGTAATTTAACCCTTTTATAAGGGAGCTAATTTTCTAAAAGCCTATTTCTATGGGCAAAGCAGACTACATGCATATGTTGGAGCCCCTAAAGTTTTATCCAGTCAAACAGTTTATAAGATATATGTATTTCTGCCTTCCAACTTATGCACTTATGTTTTCCATTATATGCACACATTTTAGGAATGCAAATGTTATTCATGAGCTTTCTGTGAGAACATCATCACAATGACACCGTGGGCCCACTAGCTCAAGGTTTTCATAAATTATGTGTTCTCATTGGTCTTAAGAAGCTACTTCATTCATTCATCTGAATTTCGCACTGCGGTATAAGCCACTATCTTCCCAATTATTGATTATTGCAATAGTCTCTTATTAGGCCTTCCTTAATCTACATTACTACCACTGCAATTACTTATAAACTCGGTCCTTCGTGTTATAACTGGTTTAAAGTGATATGACCATATTACTCATGTTTTGATTGAACTACACTGGCTCTCCATCAGCGAGCAAATTAAATACAAAATTTTTATGACTATTTTCAAACTTATTAATGTCCATTCTTATCCATTGTCCAATGCCATATTGAAAATTTAATAGCCATCCAGAAGCTTACATTCTTCACAAAGAGGGTTTTTTGCACATTCCATCTCCAAAGGTTGCATGCCCTCACATCACCAGGGAATGTGCCTTTTTGGTTGCTGGCCCAGCTCTATGGAATTCTCTTTCCATTGAGCTGCAATTATGTGAGTCCTTAAAAACATTCAGAGGCCTTTTAAAAACTTTTGTTTTTGCCATGCCATGATATTGCTGATTGATTTAATTTGTACTTTATTTTGTGTGTTTTAATTTTAATGCAGTTATGTTTTTATTGTTATTTTATTATTTTATCTTTATGAATGTTCCCAATTGTACATCGCTTAGACCTACTGCAGTGTTAAGTGATTAAGAAATTTTAATAAATGTAAAGAAAATTTCAGTGTGGAGGATGTGCGGTTGCTCATCTAGCTGATTGTGACAGATGAGAGACACTTCTTCCTCACCACTGGTGTCAGGAAGAATCAGGGGAGGATATTCCATACCAGACTGGCCCTTCTCTACCAGTTTAACTGCCAGGCCTCCTACCCTGAGAAGATACGGGCGGATTTTAAAAGCCCTGCTCGCGTAAATCCGCCTGGATTTACGCGAGCAGGGCCTTGCGCGCCTATTTTCCATAGGCCGCTGGCGCACGCAGAGCCCCGGGACGCGCGTAGGTCCCGGGGTTTTTGGAAGGGGGCGTGCTGGGGGCGGGACCCGATGACGTGGCGTTTCGGGGGCGGGGTGTGGCGTTTCGGGGGCGGGGACCGGGGGCGTGGTTTCGGCCCGGGGTGTTTCGGGGGCGTGGCCGCGCCCTCCGTAACCGCCCCCGGGTCGAGTCTCGGCATGCCAGCAGCCCGCTGGTGCACGTGGATTTACGTCTCCCTCCGGGAGGCGTAAATCCGTGGATAAAGGTAGGGGGGGGTTTAGATAGGGCCGGGGGGGGGGGGGTTAGGTAGGGGAAGGGAGGGAATGGAGACAGGCTGCGCGGCTTGGCGCGTGCCGGCTGCCCAAAATCGGCAGCTTTGTGCGCGCCGATCCAGGATTTTAGAAGATACGCGTGTATCTTATAAAATCCAGCGTACTTTTTAAAAAAATCTACCCCTAAGAGTCTTCATGGAGGTAAGAGCTATGGAGTATAGGCATGGGAAAGAAGGGTGCTGGAAGGAACTAATGCCTGAATTTATGGTAATAGGCAGGTTATCACAAATTGCAATAACTTTTTTGCACTAAGTGCCAGAATTGTTGTATTTCCTACATACAATGAGAGAGAGAGAGAGAGAGAGAGAGAGAGAGAGAGAGAGAGAGAGAGAGAGAGAGAGAGAGAGAGAGAGAGAGAGACTAGCCATAATTGCCTCATACTAGACAGGTATTTATATCTCTATAGGAGGCTCACCTAGTAACTCGAGGTGAGGTTTAGGTATTAGTGTAGGGGTTAGGGGCCACTTTGACATTCAAAGTGAGACGTACAAACAGAACAGTGCTCTCTTGTGAGGATTTTATGACCTTTGGAGTGAGGAAGCTCACCCAAAGATGAGATTTGTACAATGTTCTCTCAACCTAGCTTGATGTTACCCAGGTAGAGAGGCCCCTATCCCCTACACTAATACCTAAACCTCACCTCGAGTTACTAAGTGGGCCTCCTATAGAGATATAAATACCTATCTAGTATGAGGGTATCATGGCTTCTTTCTCTCTCTCTCATTATAGGAGGGCCCTAACAGCTAGGCTGGCTCTCCAGGAGCTTAAAACAGCTTTACACAAATGAAAAGGTATAGTTAAAATTCACATTAAAGCTGTGCAACACAACTTCACAAAACTGGGAGCCCAGCCCACAAAATCCTCCCCTTTTTCTCATTTGCATTGCATCATGCATTATGGTACTTTTGCATGCGTTAACAGCATTTTCTGCATACGAAAACACCTTAATGCATGTGAAAACGCCATATAGCACTTTGATAAATGACCCCCTAAGTTGGGAACTTGACTGCTCTTGAACCTAAGATGACAGATTGCAAAAAGGAAGCAAAAAAGGCTCTATGGGAAGGAGATAACTGGCAGGTGGGTGATATCCTTATCAGTCTGGTCAGTATAACTGGGCAGACTGGAAGGGCATGATGGTCTTTTTCTGCCAGCATGTACTACATTACTATTTAACTATAGTTACAGAAATGATGTATGACCTGGGCTTCCAAAAGAAGTGCTTGAGACAGAAATAGGAACTGAGTTCAAGAATGAATAAGACAAGCACAGAGAATCCATAATTCCCAAAAAGCAGAAACTGGGTTATGGCTATGCCCCTGGAAGGAAATTAAGCATACTGGATGGGCATTATAGTCCGTTTCTATCTTTCTATGCTTCCAGATCAAGGATCTGAAGAAGGTGGCACAGCACCTCAGGCTACATAAGTGGAACTGGCAAGAGCAGCTGCATGCCAACCTCGAGTAGGCCAGTGGACAGTAAACCAAACTCATCTCTGGGTGATTTCACAATTATGAGCATATGTGCTGCTTGTATGATATAGACACTACTGTCCTTCTAAGTGTCCCTCTGAGGAATACTAAGGTCTCACTCCAGGCATAGGTATTCTACTGACTCCCCCATTTAGGGTTGGCATTAGGGGGAATGAAGGGAAATACTAAACTGACTTGAGTTTCAGTCATACATTTTAAAAATGAATGACAATCTATAGGCATTGTGCAAGCTATACTCTTGGCCACAGTGTCTCCCTCCTGGAACTGGTTAAGTTGGCTTTACCTCCTAGCAGACAGGCAAGCGGCAGATTCTCATGGTACCCAAAGCATTTCTTGCCCCGTAGTTAAGCACTTACTGCAGCTTGATTGGCTGTGCCTGCATCATATGGATCTGGCAGCATGATACATTAGATCCTAAGTAGCTGAAAGTTGTAAACCGGAAAAGGGGGGAGGGGTGCCATGATCCTATCCTACATTTCAACATAGAGAGTGAATCAATGTCAGCTATCATCTTACCCTTCTGGCCTGATGTTTAGGCACTGCATGTGATATGAATTCATAGCTGTATGACATTCAGAATGAAGACTGTATAACGATTAGTAATATAGTTTTCATACCTGCAAGAGAAGAACGTGACACACTTGCTCAGTGCCCATGTTGCAGTCTTACTGCAGTAGAGGAAAAGGTCTGGGAATTCATCTTTAGAGCAGACAAGAGGCATGGAGGAAGACAGCCAGAATGAAGATTCAGGCCAAAGAAAGCCAGCAGAAGGATGGAGAAGGAAGACCAGGAGAAGGAGGAGGAGGAGCTGATGTTTAAGCCTTTAATGAGCTTTATAAGAACACAAGATATGCCATGCTGAGTTAGACCAAGGATCCATCGAGCATAGCATCCTGTCCGTGAAAGTAGCCATTCCAGATCACCAGGAATTATCTGGTAGATTAATTCCTTGTTGCTCATGCCATGGTCTCCCCAGATGCTACCAGGAAAAGGCCATCATCCAGCCTGCCACTTGGTAGCTAGTGCAGCATCCTGTAGCTGCCATAGAGCTACCCTTCAACCCCCTACAAAGAGAGTTTCATTCAGCAGAAAGTCTGGATAGTAGAGCTGCTAGGGAGAGTTCAGGGACAGAACTGGGGATGTTTTGGAGCATTAATTTGAGAAGAGGGTATCAGGACAAGGTCAACCATCCCCTCCCCCTCCTGCACCCTCAGAACACTACCACAAGATGCCATGGGGTTGGTGGTTACTTCTCGAAACCCTCACCAGCACCAGATAACCTTGAGGACCCCTCTGCTCTGATATGCATCTCCTGCAGTATAGCAGCAGAGTGGGCCTTCTCAAAGAGCCAGTATCAACTGTCTGAAACCATGGCCAACCACAAAAGTACTGTATATGTATGTATATATATATATATATATATATATATTCACTTGAAAAATTAGTTACGATTTGAAAATGTCTCTTTATCAATGTATTCCTTCTGCAGTCAGACTGGTTTGTTATAGTGTAGCACTATAGTTCTTCCAGTCCTGCTTCTGACTCCTCCTTCTCCTCTCTGAATCAGGAGTCTCTGGCCCATCATCTTTATGAGAAGGCTGTCTTTGGGTTTTTGCTAGATTTAATGGCTTTAATGAGGGGTGTATAAGAAAATTCTCCCTGATTTGTCCAGACAAATAAATCAGGTTTTCAGCAGGCTAAAGCTCTTCTCAATCACAGTCTTGGTTAGGGATGTGAATCGTGTCCTCGATCGTCTTAACGATCGATTTCGGCTGGGAGGGGGAGGGAATCGTATTGTTGCCGTTTGGGGGGGTAAAATATCGTGAAAAATCGTTAAAAATCGTTAAAAATCGAAAAATCGAAAAATCGAAAAACCGGCACATTAAAACCCCCTAAAAACCCACCCCCGACCCTTTAAATTAAATCCCCCACCCTCCCGAACCCCCCCCAAATAACTTAAATAACCTGCGGGTTGTTAAAAATCGAAAAATCGAAAAACCGGCACATTAAAACCCCCTAAAACCCACCCCCGACCCTTTAAATTAAATCCCCCACCCTCCCGAACCCCCCCCCAAATAACTTAAATAACCTGCGGGTCCAGCGGCGGTCCGGAACGGCAGCGGTCCGGAACGGGCTCCTGCTCCTGAATCTTGTCATCTTCAGCCGGCGCCATTTTCCAAAATGGCGCCGAAAAATGGCGGCGGCCATAGACGAAAAAGATTGGACGGCAGGAGGTCCTTCCGGACCCCCGCTGGACTTTTGGCAAGTCTCGTGGGGGTCAGGAGGCCCCCCACAAGCTGGCCAAAAGTTCCTGGAGGTCCAGCGGGGGTCAGGGAGCGATTTCCCGCCGCGAATCGTTTTCGTACGGAAAATGGCGCCGGCAGGAGATCGACTGCAGGAGGTCGTTCAGCGAGGCGCCGGAACCCTCGCTGAACGACCTCCTGCAGTTGATCTCCTGCCGGCGCCATTTTCCGTACGAAAACGATTTGCGGCGGGAAATCGCTCCCTGACCCCCGCTGGACCTCCAGGAACTTTTGGCCAGCTTGTGGGGGGCCTCCTGACCCCCACGAGACTTGCCAAAAGTCCAGCGGGGGTCCGGAAGGACCTCCTGCCGTCCAATCTTTTTCGTCTATGGCCGCCGCCATTTTTCGGCGCCATTTTGGAAAATGGCGCCGGCTGAAGACGACAAGATTCAGGAGCAGGAGCCCGTTCCGGACCGCTGCCGTTCCGGACCGCCGCTGGACCCGCAGGTTATTTAAGTTATTGGGGGGGGGGGTTCGGGAGGGTGGGGGATTTAATTTAAAGGGTCGGGGGTGGGTTTTAGGGGGTTTTAGTGTGCCGGCTCACGATTCTAACGATTTATAACGATAAATCGTTAGAATCTGTATTGTATTGTGTTCCATAACGGTTTAAGACGATATTAAAATTATCGGACGATAATTTTAATCGTCCTAAAACGATTCACATCCCTAGTCTTGGTTTGCTTATGCGCCTGGTTATAGCATTCATCTGAAGATAGGAGGATCTAAGTCAAGTTTTGAGAGGATAGTCTCTATCACCGGTAGGGGAGAAGGCAAAGAAGATGAGTGTTAGAAAGACACTGTCACTGGCCATTGGTAAGGTTTGAGTTGGCTTCCTTCTGCAGAGCTGCAAAAATGTTAGAACCTTAATGAAAGAAGAAAGCAATACTTGGGTAGAGAGTGTTTGGCAGAACTGCTTACTTACCTATTAGCCATTCCCCTGGATTTTGCCTCACTCAAACCATGCTTGCCTGACTGTTACAGAATATAGGGCATTTGGCGTGAGCTGGAAATCTTAGAAAGACATTAGTGATCAGACTACCTGAATGTTGAGGGAGTGAAATCCCTGGCAGTTGTTGCAGTAACTTCCCTCTGTCAGATGATGGCCTGATTGCTATGGGAATTGCCCTCAAAACTGATAGTAAGCAATATCACAAAATTCTGTTAGGTTTTTCTGCTGGTGTTATATATCTCAGGGAAAAGAAATATGTAGATTGGTTCTCCATTTCTAAACTATGCATGCATACTTCCACACCCTGTCCTGGAACATCCACAAAGCTCCCTTTTTTTGTGTGCATCCGTTTACATATTTCAGATCTTTATAAAATACATTTGACCCACATAAATGCTACTTATGCATATATATTTATTTAAAAAATGGCTATTCCACTCATTCCACAGCTCAAGGCAGATTACAAAAAGAGATGCATAATGAAAGTCAAAACCAACAAACAAAAACAGTTGCAAGGAAAACAAAACACACAACTTAAAAGATTGTAGACTTAGTCAAACCAGATTCAATGAAACCAAAATTGGTGCAGAACTGGTAAGTGTGGCATTTTCCCCAAAAGCTTTCTTAAACGGAAAGGTTTTTAAGGCCTTCTTAAAAAAAAAACTTGGTTATTCATAGATCTCAGTTGAGCAAGGAGGTTATTCCAAAAGGCAGAACCTGCAACTGAGATTGCACATTCTGTGCTTTCCAAACGACGGACAGTTCAGAATGAGGGAATTTCAAGTTGGCCAGTATTTGCTGAACACAGAGTGTGTATTGTAACATATATATGTTAGGAGTAATTTAAGACTGTAGGCTGACTTTAAAACTCAAATTAAGGCTGTGGTGAGGTCTGGGTTCCTAAAGTTGAGGATGGTTTGTCAATTGAAAGGTGATAAATCAGAAGAAGATTTTAGGTCAGTGGTGCAAGCCCTGGTTTTGTGTAAGTTAGACTACTGTAATGCACTTTATCTAGCTTTACCAGACAATGCAGGTGCTACAGCTAGCACAAAATGCAGCTGCCAGGGTAATTACAGGGACTAACTATAATGAGCATATTACCCCAGTTTTAGAGACATTATATTGGTTACCCATACAAGAAAGAGTACAGTTTAAGAAGGATAAATCAGAAGACTCTGTATAATGAAGCATCACGTATAAAGGGGATGGTTAAGTCTTATGTAGCTGAATGTTTTATGGAATAAATTAGGCAAAGAGTTACATGAAAACACTGATTATCTTGATTTTAGGAATAATCTTAAAGCTATTGGGGTACATTTTAAAAGAGAGAGCGTGCGCGTACTTTTGTTCGCGCATCAGGCGCGAACAAAAGTACGCTGGATTTTATAAAATACGCGCGTAGCCACGCGTATCTTTTAAAATTCGGGTCGGCGCGCACAAGGGGGTGCACATTTGTGCAACTTGTGCGCGCCGAGCCCTGCGCGCGCTGCCTGTTCCCTCCGAGGCCCCTCCGAAATAGGAGCGGCCTCGGAGGGAACTTTTCTTCCACCTTCCCCTCCCTTCTCCTACCTAACCCACCCTCCCGGCCCTATCTAATCCTTCCCCCCACCTTTATCAGAAAAGTTACTACTGCCTCCGGGCAGTTGTAACTTACGCGCGCCGGCGCGACAGGCCCCGACACAAGCCGCTGTGTCAGGGCACTCGGCCACGCCCCCGGACCGTCCACATGCCCCCGAACATGCCCCCGATTGAAAACCGTGCCCCCTGGCCACGCCCCCGACCGCCCCTTTTTGCAAGCCCCGGGACTTACGCGCCTCCCGGGGCTTGCGTGCGCCGCCGAGCCTATGCAAAATAGGCTCGGCACGCGCAGGGGGGGTTTTAAAAGGGTTACGCGCGTTCCTTATGTGCGTAACCCTTTTAAAATCCGGCCCATTTTGTTTAGGTAAGCTTATGCTAGGGAATAATTTTATGTGTTATGAATTGTAATATTGTGTTTTATTATGTTATTGAACGATTGCTATTTATGTCTGTTTTATTGGAATCCACAATGAACAATTGTACTGGATTATGCAGAATACAAGATTAATAATAAATAAATAATAAATATGTAAGGCAGCACTGGTCCAGGGAGTAATGCTATTGTTAGTAAGCAACTTGTGCATCATTGTGGCAATTTTGTATTTTATACGCCATTTAATCGACATTCAGTGAAGGGCTCTAAGTACAGGTGTGATATAGTCATGGAGTTTGTTTCCCTGCGGCACAAACCCCACATAAATCTTTGAAAATTACCCCCTAAGAGGGCAAATTTCAAAGCAATTTATCCAGGTATAATGGCTTGGTTGAAAGTTGCCCTCCTCTGCATGGCTAGCAATATATGCAGGCTTCCATAACATACAGACTTTTAGACTGGTTAAGAAGACGTATTCCCATGGGTGTATTTAAGCTGGGGGAATAAAAGCAAGTGTAAATAGGATCTGCAAATGTTATTCACGCTATTTGGCCCTACTCAGACATCCACACAAACAGCAAGTGCAAACTACACAGGCGCTTTTAGCACATGTGCTTTGAAGCTACTAATTTTCAAAGGGAAAAAATGTGCATAGTTTCCCTGGTTAAAAGGGCCCTTACACATTGCAAATAATGCGAGCTATTTAAAATTGCCCCTTGGAATCGTGTTGTACTTCTCACTAAGGAACAGAAAGTTCTACATGAAATACAGTCAGTCTGTTTATGTACCTGCGCTCCTCTTAGACCTGAAAAGCTTAAGTTAAATTACAGTCAGACATGGCTACTAAATAATTAGCTGATATATGCAAATATTTTACTTTATCTAATACGTCAATACATACAGTGGGGTAGATTTTTAAAGTTATGCGCGGGCGTGGATTTGTTCGCGCAACCCGGTACGAACAAATCTACGCCCGATTTTATAACAAGCACGCGCTGCCGCGCGCCTGTTATAAAATCCAGGGTCGGCGCGCGCAGGGGGGTGCACAATTGTGCAACCTGCGCGCGCCGAGTCGAGCAGCCTGCCTCCGCCCCCCCCCCCCCCAGCCTGCCTCCAGCGCCCCCACCTTCCCCTACCTAACCCACCCCCCAGCCCTAACTAAATCTCCCCCTACCTTTGCCGGTGCGCTATTCCCTGGCCCGGGGGCTGGTTCGGAGGCCTCGGCCACACCCCCGGAACACCCCCGGGCTGGCACTACGCCCACGGCCCCACCCCCGGAATGCCCCCGAATGCCACGCCGCCCCCGACATGCCCCCGACACGCCCCCGACACGCCCCCCAAGCAAAGCCCCGGGACTTATGCGCGTCCCGGGGCTTTGTGTGCGCCGGTGCGCAGGGCTTTTAAAATCTGCCCCAGTATGTAGTACTATCTCTTTATAATTTTGGGGGTATCACTCTTAGTGTTTCAGTAATGTTTGACATGGGCATGAAAAAACCTCATAGTTGGTATTATGCACCTGCCAATAGATACAATCAATAAAGTCCAGGTGTTCTTTACAACTGCTGCAGCGTGAAGGAGTGTATGTTAGACCCTCCTTAAAAGCCCGGGACTAGGCATATAGCCTGGTCCATCCACTTTAAGCCACAGACAGGAAAGGAGTTCCATTCTGTGGGGATAAGAAACTAGGTCCAGGGGCCTCAGGGAAGAAAAGGAGCCTAGGGAAGGCCAATACTATCTTTTGTTTGAGAACTTTTAAGGTAAGCAGAGCTGCTTTTGTTACATTTTTTTCTGTGATTAATAAAAAGCTCATGAGAAAAGAGCCAGGGTCCAGCGTGAGTCTGTTCTCTGGCCTGCCACCAACTGCTCATGGTGCCAATTATGCTGTCAGTTCAGAGATTTCTGAGCTAAGCCTTGTATAGAAACCATGCCAAAAAGAGAAGGAAAAGAAGAGAAAAAAAATGTATTCCTTTTCTGAGGTCTGACTGAAATTGTGGCCAGAGATTATCCTACAGGAGGCTAAGGGCCTGATTTACTAAGGCTTTTCTGCCATTTTCTGTCTATGGGAAAAATGCTTAGTAAATGAGGCCCTAAGGAAGCCAAACAAGCAGGATTTTTTTTTAATGTTTTGGTTCCTCCTTGAAGGAAAGTTTGTTCTGTATGCACTTTTGAACAGGGTAGAGCCCTGCAAAAAAAAAAAAAAGGTTTTGTACAACTGGAACCAGTTAACTACATTTACAAGCCGATACAGTACAGTGCGCTCCAACAAAGCGCACTGTTAACCTGCCCTTGGATGCGCATTTTCCCTTACCCCTTATTCAGTAAGGGACGGAAAACGCGGGCCTAACCCGCGGAACCTAATAGCGCCCTCAACATGCAAATGCATGTTGAGGGCCCTATTAGGTATTCCTGCGCGATACAGAAAGTAAAATGTGCAGCCAAGCCGCACATTTTACTTTAAGAAATTAGCGCCTACCCGCCGGGCCTCATTTAAATAGAGAATCGCGCGCGCTGGGAGAGCGGGCTTTCGTCTGCTCTCCCGTGGACTTTACTGAATCGGCCTGAGAGTGATTACTATAGGCCCTTGCAGAAGGGCAACAGCAGCTCCAGAAAAGGGTTCGAACCCTACACAAACAGTATGGCCAGCACCTGGGAATGTTGAACCAGTAGCAGGGGTGCTGACACAGATGGCCCAAGCAATGCAAGCTGCCACAACACAGACAACCCCAGTACCTTCAGTGTTGTTTAAAATGACACCAGGGGAAAACCAAGATGTTTTCTTAAAGAACTTTGAAAGAACTACTTGCATTATTAGCTGACCAGAAGCTAGCTGGACCACATAATTTGCAAATCTACTTACCGGCAATAGCCAAGCTACCTTTCAGGCTGCCAATCCAGATGGAAGAACCTGGAAAGGGCAGGCTACACAACAGAAACATGCCAGCAACAACTACGACGAAGCACTCTACAGCCTGGGGAAACTCCACAAAGCCTTTTTCATTGGCTAATAGATACTGGATGGAAGTGGCTACAATCAGATGCAAAGACAGTCCGTGAGGAAGCCAAGCATGCCCTTCTTGAGCAGTTCCTGGATGGGCTGTTCAGGTACATGTGGAATTGGGTGTGTTAGCACCCAAGGCATTGGAAGTGGCGGACATCTTCCATCAAATTCAGTACATGCCAGAATTACTATGGAAGCTAGAAAGACAACCCGCCCAGCCTCCCTGGTGTGGCAGTGAGAATGCAGGCCCCCAGCAATGGTTCTCAGAACAGGACATCTCTGGTTCCATACTTACATCACAGCCCCCAGGCTCCTCAAATTTTGGAAGGAGAGGTCATTTGGCCAGAGATTGTTGATACCAATGAAACAAAGCCGTGAATGTCAGTTTTGTAACACAGCCTGCACTAGAGGCTAAAACATATACTGAAAAGGGAGGACCTTCAAACCAGGGACAACCACGGAACTGGAGGAGGAAAGAAGTCTCTGAGGTATCTGCCCACCTGAATAATAATGATACAGACACTTTTTCTTTTTGCTCACTTTGTACCAAGAATGGACACACAGAAGCATGTCACCCCTATGGCAAACACGAAAATGAATGGTGCTCTGGAGCGAGTTGCAGGCTGGGATGGAGCTAGGAGCGAGGTGCAGACTAGACTGGAGCTCAAACCCTGGAATTGCGTGGAGGTAAGGGTGGAACTGGAACACTGCAGCTGAGTGCGTGGTACAGGTGGAACTTGAACACACGAACAGAGAGAAGGTAAACATGGAGCTGGATGCAGGTAAATGTGGAACTGGAATCCTGGATGTGAGTGCTGGTCAGTGGCATAGCCAGAAGTGATTTTTTGGGTGGGCACTAGGTTAACATGGGTGGGCTGTAGGTAGGCATGCAGGTCTGAGCCCTACTAGTTATTTTCTTATTGATAAATAATGCCATATACTGCACCCTAGAATGGCTTTCTAAGTAATTTGCAACAGCATTATGCATCATGTGTGAAACTTTAAAACATTTTACCTCAATTATTTCAAGCACTTTCCAGCATTAAAAATTCCTTATTAATCAGAATTTATTTTATATTTATTGCAATTTATAAATGCACAAGTACAGAAAACAATCAGATCCAATAAAGTAATAAAACAAAAATTAATGTATTCTTTCATGAACCATCTTTGCAGAAAACCAGAAATCTTCATAAATACAATAAAATATAATTAATCATCAGAACAGGTGCAGTGCAGAGCTAGGGCAATTCACATTACAACTAGCAATGAAAAGAAATTTCAAATTCTGGTCTCACCTCAGCAAAAAATATCCCTCCACTGCTATTTTGGGAAGTAACACAAACTCTTGCAAACAAAAAGGCATCTAGAATCTTGCCATACAGTCACAGCACTAACTCTCAGGATTCAAATAACAGCAACCTTATGAAAAAGCAGCAATGCAAATACTACACCAGGCCCTAGAACATTAATACATCACCTATGGGAATAACAGAACAAGCTGGACTACTACTACAGAGAAACTACACGCTAGCAGAAATACTGTATTTCAGTCACACACACACAGGCAAAACAGAGACCGATCTTTACCTAATATAGAAATAAGAGACCAAAAATTAGAAACAGAAACATGCAGATAAAACCAAAATAGTAAGCCTGAGAAACTAAAGTCTCTGAACAGTGGAATACTGAAGAAAGCAAAATACAAAAATATAAGAAATGCACATTCCCAAAGATGGCATATCTAACATCTGAAAATATATATTTTTTTACCTTTGTTGTCTGATCTTTGTATTTTTCTAATCAGTTGGTCCTGGTCTCTTTTTCCTATTTTTTCCCTTGTCGCTCATTTCCTAATTCCTTTTCAGTGTCTTTCTTCTACTACTGTCTTCTTCCCTTCCATACACACACATACATGCTTTCTCTCACAGACTCCCTCACACACTCAAGCTCTCACTCTCATATGCTCTCCCCCCAACACACACAAGCTCACATTTTCTGCAGATACACATACAAGCTCTCACTTTCTCACCCCTCCCCAGGCTTACATTCTTATGCGCACACAGTCGCACATCCAGTCACCCATTCTCACCCACAAACTTAATCCCAGACTCCCATTCTCACCCACAAACCGATGCTCCTATTCTCACCCACACATACACAAGTTCCCATTCACACACCCACACATTCAAGCTCCCATTCTCACCCCCACATACACATATTCAAGCTCCCATTCTCACCAACACATACACACATTCAAGCTCCCATTGTCACCCACACACACAAACCCAGTCTCCCATTCTCACCCACACATACATACATTTAAGGTCCCATTCTCACCCACATATACACACATTCAAGCACCCATTCTTACCCACATATTCAATCTTCCATTCTCACCCATACACAAACCCATGCCCCCATTCTCACCCATATATACACACATTCAAGCTTCCATTCCCATACACACACAAATCCAGGCTTCTATTCTCACCCACACATTCATACATTCAAGCTCCCATTCTCACACACACACACACACACACACACACAGAGGCTCCCATTCTCTTCCACACATATACATTCATGCCCGCACACAGCTTCCACTTCCTCCCCCTCCCAAGCAGGAAGATCAGTTGGCCTCTCCTGCTGCCACCGGCCTCCTACTATCTTTGGGCTGTACGGCCCACCGATCTTCCGGCTTGGGGGAGGGGGAGGGGAGGGGGAGGAAGCTGTATGCAGTGCTTCTGCTCCCTTCCCCCCCAAAATAGGAAAATTGGTGGGCCATTCGGCCGCAGGATCGCTTCCCCATGTGTGCAAATGCACAGAATGGCGTGCCGGCCCTGGGTCTTTCTCTTTGCCACGTGGAGATGGGATCCCATGACGGCCTTGCAGGTCCGGTGCTCCACTGAAGGTTCCAATTGGGTGGGCCTGGGTCCAAATTGGGTTGGCAGCTGCCCACCCAGGCCCACCCGTGGCTATGCCATGTGTGCTGGTAAGAGTGTAACTGGAACACAGGAATACAGTGAAGGAAAGCATGGAGCTGCATCCAGCATGGAGCTGGATGCAGATAATTGTGGAACTGGAACACTGGAGCTGAAGGCTGGTAAGGGTGGACTGGAACATGGGAAAAGGGTGCAGATAAAATAGTGGAATTGAATACAGATAGGAGTGCACTGGACAACTGGAACAAACTGGAGTTGGGTAATTGAAGGGATAGTTTTAAAGCAATTGACTGATTTCTTGGAAAAAAATGAGGTTTTGAGTCCTCATCAATTTGGATTTCGTCGTGGTCTAAGTACAGAATTACTTCTTATCTCTATGGTTGATTCCATTAAATGGAGCCTTGATAGCGGGCAACAATTTCTTTTGGTTTCGCTTGATATTACTGCTGCTTTTGATTTAATTGATCATCAAATTTTATTGTGTCACCTTCAGGAATGTGGAATTTCAGGAACAGTTCTTGCGTGGTTTAATATTTATCTCAGCGGTCTCAATCCATCAAATTCAGGAATTTATGTTCGTCATTTCAACAGTTGAAGGCTGGGGTGCCACAGGGCTCTGCCCTTTCGGCAATGTTATTTAATATTTATCTTGCCCCCATTGCCAAATTGTTGACTATCATCACAGATGGTTTTAAGATCTATGCTGATGATATTCAGTTTTACATAAAAGTTCAACATTCGTGGCAAGAAACAGTTGATTCTTTACTTTTATGTATGGACACCATTAAACAATGGTTAAGACAAAATAAACTCTTGTTGAATACAAGTAAGACCGCTATTCTTCTTATTCATCGACCACATTCGATACCATCTCACGATACAGTGTCTATAGATAAAATTTCATTCTCTTTGGTTAAACCTATAAGGAACCTTGGTGTGTTGCTTGATTCTACCTTTTCAATCAAACCTCAGATTAGGTCTCTCATTAAAATTGGTTTCTTTAAACTCCGGTTGACAGTGATACAGGCGATCATATTTCCACATATTGACTATTGCAATAGTCTTTATATTGGTTTACCTAAAGGTTTGATTTATTCAATACAGCTTTTATTGAATTCAGCTGCTAGATTAGTTTCTCATTCTAAGCGTTTTGAGCGGATTTCTCCTACTTTATGTAGGCTTAATTGGCTGCCAGGTACCGAGTGTATTGTGTTTAAAATTGGCATGATAGTCTATAAGCTTCTTGCTTCAGATTCTTCATATTGGCTTAATGCATTATTACGGATTTATAAACCTGTAAGATGTTTGAGATCTTCTCAATTGAATCTTTTAGAGATCCCTTCAGTTCAACATGCTAAGTTGTTTAGTACGAGGGAGACCTCTTTTTCCATAGCAGCTCCTACTCAGTGGAATCTCATTCCTGTGGAATTGAGGTCTTTGGATGATGTTAAAAGATTTAAATTAGAATTTAAAGAGTTTTTAGTCCGCCGTGCTTATAATATGTAACAGCCTGAAGTATGTGTAATTCAGTTTTCACTGAAAAGAATGTGAGAATATGGTTATTAGAAAAATGAGAATAATGTGAGTAGAGTAATGGCTATGAGCTTTCGTTAATGTCAACTGACGAATAATAAATAACTTGATCTAGGGACATAGATACCATTATTTGATAGTATTTTTCCCCCAGTTTCTGTGAAACTAAAAACTTTTGCCTGAAGTGTGTGTTTATTATTGTTTTTATTATGTATGTATTTTTGTTCATTGCCTAGGCCTATTCTGTGTTAGGCGATCAATACATTTTAATAAATGAAATGAAATGAAATGGGTGTAGTAAGCATGGAACTGGGAGGGACCGGGGCAAGTCAGGCTAGGAGAAGACAGAACAAATCAGGACAAGGACTACACAGAACATGGAACATAGAATGCCCAAAGGCAACATAGGCAAGAAGGGCCCCAAGGGATGGGGCAGAGAGAGGCCTAGAAATAGGGAGAGACCTAGGAGTCTCAGGGCTAAGCCAGAGACTAGGAAACAGAGAGGCCTGGAAACAGAAGAGACCTGGGAGTCTCAAGCAGGCCTGACAGGACAGAAGGCTGGGGGGGTCACAGAACATGCAAGGGAACCAGAAAACAGAAAGCTCAAGGCCAAGGAGCAAGGCTGAAGGAACAAGACTCAGAAGGCCTGGATGCCACGAGAAAATACAGAAAATGGCCTGGGAAGGCCGCAAGGTAATTAGTGGTTAGTACAGGTAGTGTAGCTGGGATTAAAAAAGGATTGGATAAGTTCTTGGAGGAGAAGTCCATTACCTGCTATTACTTAAGTTGACTTAGAAAATAGCCACTGCTATTACTAGCAACAGTAGTATGGGATAGACTTAGTTTTTGGGTACTTGCCAGGTTGGCCTGGATTGGCCACTGTTGGAAACAGGATGCTGGGCTTGATGGACCCTTGGTCTGACCCAGTATGGCAATTTCTTATGTTCTTATGTTCTTATGAAGAACCATTTATAGAAAGTGGTAAAGTTAAACCAGAGCAAGCCCCACAGGCATCTCCTGTTGTGCAGAAGAACATCATGCTGTCAAGGATTGTTCATGGTTTGAGGATCTAGAATAGGAGTGTAAGTAAGAGAAGATCCACCAGGGGGAGTGCAGTCAAACAAAGGAAGGGAATGACGAAACCTTTTTAGGAACTGTTGAAATCAGAGTGGAACAAATCCAGCAGACATGAGCTCATTGTGGAGCTAGAGAACACATTGTCAAGGATTGCCCCAAACTTGAAAATGAAGAGTGGGAGCACAAGTGGGTGCATACTTTTCCAAACATGCAAAGTTGTAATTTGGTGAATGGTGTACATGAGGGACTTTGAGTTCTCAGTTGAGCTGAATGAGATTTCCATGCAAGCCCTGGTGTATTCAGGATGCAGAAAGACTCTCATCTGTATACACCTAGCCCAGAGTAGGTATATCAATTACAGGAAGAAGGCAATACTCACTTGCATACATGGTGACCACCAACAATTCCCAACCAGTCAGTTCTTACTGATGATTTCAGCAGGGCAAGCCTATATAGAAGTGGATATACTTCCCAAGCTTCTATACCCTGGTCTTCTGGAATGAGATTACCTTCAGTTCGAGACTCTATGGGACCAGCTCATGGCCAGCTGGACCATCCCAGACTACATAGAAACATCTCCTTTGGAAGTCTCTCCTTGGGACGTTGTGAAAGTATATTGCATGGAGTCAAAGACATCAAGACCATGGAGACATCAAACACATCAAGACCCAAGAAGAAAATCAAGAGATCTCAGTATCTAAAGACTGGCAAGGACTTTACTGTTTTAACTATGCGTGGTGCCATGTATCAGTGGGAACCGGGGGGAGGAGGAGGGTGTTCCAAGAGCCCTTACTTGATTCCCCAAAAATGGAGGGGAAAGGTAACCCTAGAAAATTTAAGCAAGCCCCACTTGAGCTGGGCCAGAGATGTATACAGACAGGGGAGGGGAAGTTTCCTCTGGCTTAGATAAGCGCATACTGATCCTACACTCCCCAGTGAAGAGAAATGGTCAGTCCCAGTTTAGGACAGGAAAAGAATATAGGAAGAATGATTTATTTTCCAGGAGTTAACTCAGGTAGTGGCAGACACTTGGCCTGACAAGGTAAACTGAGGGGGAGGATATGTGAAGAAGGGTATATTATTTATTTTTATTTATTTATTGGTTTTTATTTATATACCAGTGTTCAATATAGAATATCACATCAGTTTACATTGTAGCTGTGTTCAAACTGTTTAGGTCTTCTTGTTGTGCATTATAAATTCATCAAGTTCTTATTTAACATTGTAGCTGTGTTCAAACAGTTTAGGTCTTCTTGTTGTACTTTATAACTTCATCAAGTTCTTATTAGACCCTCCTGAAAAGCCCGGGACCAGGCATTTAGCATTTCCATCTTAAGCCACAGACAGGAAAGGAGTTCTCCTTAGAAGGGAATAAGAAGCTAGGCCCTAAGAGAACAAGGGAGCCACAGGGTAGAGAAGGAGCCTAGGGAAGGCCAATACTGCTGTCTTTTGTTTGAGAACTGCTAAGGAAAGCAGAGCTGCTTTTGTTACATTTTTTTCTGTAATTAATAAAAAGCTTATGAGAAAACAGCCAGAGTCCAGTCTGAGTCTAATCTCTGGCCTGCCACCGACCACTCATGGTGTCACATGCAGACTCTAAAATATTATCTGCAACAACTGAGTCTCTCTCTCTCTCTCCTCACCCACCAGATAAAATTTTACTTTACAAAATGTATGACTTGTCTAGATCTGACAGATTTCATGCATAACTCAATTTGTACTGTAGGTTTATGGGCAGAATATTATATGTTTCATTTTGAAATGAAAAACCACATCAATGTAGTGTGTTTACTTTTTCTTAAGAATTACAATGTTATATCATTGGAGAGAAAATTCATAATTATACTTGAAAGTTTGGGATTTTGTAATGACAGATCTGGAGTAGTGTTTCCTGTGGAGCAAAAAAATAGTAAAATGTTATTAAATGCCTTCTTAGGCTTTTTAAGTCTAATTGATACTGCTCTTTCCTGGTTTTCAAATAGGAAAAGAAGAGCCAACCTAAGAGAAAGAAGAGACTGTGGCTGAGTAAGTGTGTAAGAGAGAGAGGAGAGACTGTGGCTGGGTTTGAGTGAAAGGATGAGACCGGTTGGGCATATAAGAGAGAAAATTCCTATAATAACATTAACACTTCCCCTTCCTCGGCTTCAACTGCATCTCATGACCTTTCAAGAAAGCAGCAGTGTATATAACTCAAATTACCGGAACTGCCATCATTTCCAAGTGCTTAATTATTATATGAGTTAAAGGTCAATGGGTATGAACATTTAAATAGTGTGTACCAACTAGGGTAATTACATACTACTGCTTACCCTGTTACCATGCTGTAGTTCAATATATAATATAATGAGTAACCAAGACCTTTGATTCTAAGGTGATCAGTGACATTTGTTGTTCACCTTGTACAAGCTAAATATTAGAAAGCATGCCTTGTGTACTTTTTTCAGAAATAACAATTGTGTTTGGTGGTCAGCAGATCACCCTGCAAGACTTGCTACTGAATCAAGCCTGGTACTGGGATCTATGTTAAATATGAGAACAGAGCTGAAATTAGCGGGCACTGTGTGACCATGTGATTCGCCACTTAGTCCCTTAACCCCTATCACACATACACAGACAAAGAAACAAACCTTCCTTGTTTTAAATTCTGGTTCTCACTGAAACCTGATTAAAAGAACAGCACACAGAGATAGTTTTGAGCTAAAATATCAATACAAAGGCTCAAAACTCAGCAGGAGACAACCTCATGTGACTAAGCTGGCAGTTCAATGCTTTCATACTCTTTGGAGAATCAATGGCTGTGGAGACCTGAAGTCACACAGAGAGCAAATGCCTATACTGCAGGGGCCAGCAGGACATAAAAGAGAGAAGCAACAAAAAAGAATAAATTAATTTAGAAGCATGTATCCAATTTCTGAATGACTTTTCCCCACTGCAAAACATCTGGACATTCTCCGACTATAAGCAAGCCCTACAAAAGCTTTGTCAAAGTTTTAAGGACAGCTGTGGCTGTCCTTCCTACTGACAACCATGCAATAAGAGAGTGGTGCTGCAGGTTTAAGAAGTTATAATTATTTTGTTCTCCAAAGCAGTAGTATTAGATTTCTAAAAAATATCACCTTACTAATTTAGAGATTCCATTTCATCCTCTTTGCCTTAAATTGCCTCTCTTTTTTATTTACCCCAATGTGTTTCATTTCTGCTGTTTTAAAATCTTGGGAGAAATAGATGGGCACCTTTTATTATGATAACATCAATAAATAGGGGTAAGTTACTCACCAAATTCTTGCTTTGAAAAAAGAAAATAGAACTTTTAAAACAGCATTATATTGCTAAATTTCCATAAACTAACACATCTCTAATAACATTTCAATATTTTTCAGTTTTACATTGTATATTTATACATACAAATATTTGTATTATATCAAAACAACTAAAAACTACCATTCATATGCAATTATATCACATAGACACTCAACATCACACTCACCACATAATTGTAAACTCATTCCACAACCCACAACCCAAACTTTCTAACCTTCTCCAATATCATTCAACCCAGCATTCCTCAACCCTTCAACCTAATGATTCTATATGTGTTAGCAACATCACACAAAATTATCTAAGTAGCTTCAGGTCTCTGAAAATTGCTCCACTATGCAAGATCTACAATACACTTCTTTCAGGCTATTCTCAATTTCATAAGAATATTTCTTAATCTCACATAACCTTGTGACGCATAATCTGGTTAGAGTCATTAAATCACATTGGCCACTGCTTAGCGAGTTTAGCGTCTTTTCTAAGCCACCCCTATTTGCTTATAAACGAGGGAAGAATTTGAAAGATGATTTGCTTTCCTCTTTTTTACCATTGTCTAGTGGAAGGATTTTTGGAGGCAAGGTGTGGTGAGTGCAGCATGTGCTCCCTTTCATTATCATTATTGGAGATTGTACACCCCAAAACCTCAAAACGATGTAAATTACATTCATCCACAATGTGTTTGTCCAGTAATGTAATATATGTAATGTCCTTGTAGATTGATTTACATTGGTAAAACCAATCGCACACTAAAGACATGGATAATAGAGCATTGTAGCAATCTAAATAATGTAATATAATGTCCTTGTGTGGGTAGAGGCCCCCCTCATCCAATACTGTATTGAGTGTAGGTAGGCATAATCATTCGGATCTTGCATTTCTAGCTTTGCAGCAGGTTTATCCTCATCCACGAAAAAGTATTTTATGAAATCATTTGATTAGGATTGAACAAAATTGGATTTTCCGTTTGAATTTGGTCATCTCTAATGGTTTGAATCAAAAGATAGAATGGGGTTTTTTTTGTAAAGGGGTCAGTCCATCCTCAGTGATAGTGGTATAGGTACATTCCCTGATTAAGGGAGGGTTATTTCTGATTGGGTAGTTTGAAAGGTGCGATAGCAAATTTGATTGGATATTCAAAATGAGGCTATGTGGTATATATATGCATTGGAAGAGATTTGGTCATTAAGCTACGGCTTTGATTTTTGTGGCATCGGTTTGCTGAACGTGTCTTTACAAACCATGTGGGAAGTATTTGCTATGTGAGGTAAGTGTTTGTATTTTGAAACGATGGTGATTTTAAATAAAACATAGGTTTATTAAGTTATATATATAAGTGGAGGGTTGTTTGGTTTTTTTTTTCCAGATTGGTGTTTTGAGTACATTGTTAAAAATTTGTTGGTTTTTTTTTATTTCAGATTTTTATATACCGGCATTCGAGACAGCAGTCACATCATGCTGGTTCACATAAAACAGGGGTGCATAGTAAATATAACTATAACAATGATGCTGAAAAAGGCAGTTACATATAACAGGGTGATAAGAACTTGGCTGAGAAGGAAGAGAAAGGACAGGTTATTAATTCACACAGGTAAACGATAGAAGATATGGTAGATAGAAGATATGGTTAATTTTTCCAGTCTGCTGAGTTTGATTCCGTTAAGGTAAAGTCTTTTTTGTTTGTTTTTTTTCTGGGGATTTTTTGGCTGATTCATTATATGTGGCTTTGTCTGTTTCCTTAGCGGCGCTGTTTAGTTTGGTTGCCAATGCTATTGTGCGTATCAATGCAGTAGGATCTTGAAGATAGGACAAAAGTTTAGCATTTTTATTTGGAAGTGATTGTGCTGCAGATATTCATGCCTTTAACCTTGATTATCTGTACTTTTATGCGTAGTTTCTCTGAAGCAGCCTCTTTATGAGGCAAACCCCCCCCCCAATCGCTCCCCCCCCAATTGCTCCCCCCTGTCTCTCCCCTGCCTCACCACCCTGAATCCACCCGAGCCTCACCCGTCAACCCACCCATACCCCCACCCTCCCTCCCCTCACCCTTTCCCTATACCCCCGCCCACCTCTCACCCCCCCGCCACCTTCCTACCGTGCTCCACTGTAACCCAGTTAAAACTTACAACCTATATGTCGAAATCAAGACACCGTTATTACCTGCTGTAACTGCTGTAAATAAGCTAATACTTTATGTATATGTGTTTAATTGTTTAATAAGTTATCAATATAATCCACCATAACTGCTGTAATTAAGCTTTAATATATATCATTATATAATCTATTTATTCCTCATTAACCGCTGTAAAAAATCAACCTTGTTCTAACCTCATTAAGCAACCTATCCTGTAAATACTGATACGTTCCTTGTACCTTTCTCAGCTGCTGTCTTTCCTCCTTTACCTCTCTCCCCCCTCTCCCCCCCCTCTTTTCGCTCCTGCTCCACTCCCCCTGTTTTTTGTAATTTCCTCCTTTCTCAAGTTTATTGTAAACCGGCGTGATGTGCTTGCACGAACACCGGTATATTAAAAGCTGTTAAATAAATAAATAAATAAATAAATAAAAATAAAACTTGGACCCTTGTTGGGAACAGAATGGTGAGAGATAAAGAAATATTAAAAAATTGAAATATGTTATTAGAGATGTGTTAGTCAGCTTATGGAAATTTAGTAACAAAGGGCCTCATTTTCTAAAGTATCGCAGGCCTGCAATACTTTAGGGAATGAGGAGCGGGGGGACGAAATGGGGGGCGGGCCTGCGCTGCCAGTTTCACACCCAATAGCGCCACCATAAAAGGTGTAGCTACTGGGCGCGAACTCGGACGCGAAAAGGGCCTTACCTTTTCGTCGTCTGCGGCGTCTTTGCGGAATCGGCCCCGGTGACGCCCCGACTCCTCCTCTTCTGGGGCCGACTCCGCCCTCGTTTTGGTACCGCCCGCGATAAGGGACTTTTCGCATGCGAAACGTCCCTTATCGCGTGCAATCCCTATGGAAAATGAGGCCCAAAATGCTGTTTTAAAAGTTCTGTTTAGTTTTTTTCAAAGTGAGTATTTGGTAACTTGCCCCTATTTACTGATTATTATATATTGTTTGGGGAGTTTGGTGTTTAATATAGCCAGATCAACTGTGTTCACCTTTTATTATGACCACCATCTTTGCTTTTAAATCTCATTTTTCTGTCTTGTTTCTAGAGGTTTTTTTTGCTATATTCATATATCAGAGTAATCTCTTGCATGGGGTTTGGATAAGGATAAGCTAGCACAGTGCCACTAATATAGATAGACAGCCTCAAAGATAGTTCTGCAATCCTTTGGGCAGAAAGAAAATAAGAAACATAGCAATCCCCGACCTTAGTCAGACTAAGCAGGAAAAAATATGTTCTAACTTAAAAAATGAAACCTTCGATTTCACTGGGCAACAAATTTTCACAAAAGTCATGTTACGGAAATGAAATTAGTCAATTCTTATAAATTTCCATGTGCTAAACATGAATGTGACTGTGAAAATGCAAAATTGGCTCTAGTTTTTTTGTAATATGCAATAATATAATTACATCTTGAACTGTATGCCAATAGCTCACTGGGCAACAAATGTTCACAAAAGTCATGTTACTGAAATGAAATTAGTCAATTCTTATAAATTTTCATGTGCTAAACATGAATATGACTGTGAAAATGCAAAATTGGCTCTAGTTTTTTTGTAATAATCAATAGTATAATTACATCTTGAACTGTATGCCAATAGTAGGAGACCTACGGTTAATACCGTTTGAAAAATGAAGTCATAGACTACGTCTTAGATTTCTTTGCTTGTCTCTTGTACACCTGTTTGGGAGCATCTCTGCGGAGTGTCCAGCAGTAGTCAGCCAGCATGAATATTTCAAATTAGGGATGTGAATCGTTTTTTAACGATTTAAATTATCGTCCGATAATTTTAAAATCGTCATTAATCGGTAAGGGACTCGATACAATAGGAATTCCCTCGATTTATCGTGAAAAATCGTTAAATCGAGTACGGGAATTATTTGGGGGGAGGGCGGGAAAACCGGCACACCAAAACAACCCCTAAACCCACCCCGACCCTTTAAAACCAATCCTTTACCCTCCCCCACCCTCCCGAACCCCCACAAAATGTTAAATTACCTGGTGGTCCAGTGGGGCGGGGTCCCGGCGTGATCTCACACTCTCGGACCATCGGCGCCATTTTGGCTACCACTGATAAAAATGGCGCCGATGGCCCGATAAAAAAAAAACCCACCCCGACCCTTTACAAATTACCCCTTTGCTTCTCCCACTCTCCCGACCTCCCCAAAAACCTTTTACATGTACCTGGTGGTCTAGCGGGGGGTCCGGGAGCCATCCCTTCAATCATACCCTAGGTGCCGGTGCTGGTGCTGGACTGGTTTCAAAATGGCGCCGATCGCCTTTGCCCTCACTATGTCACAGGGAGCGATGGTCGCATGGCCGTATGGCCATATTGCCGTATTGCAAAATGGCGCCGGCCGTATGGCCGTATGGCCGGCGCCATTTTGCAATACGGCAACACGATTCGAGTGCAGGAGGTCGTTCCTGGACCCCCACTGGACTTTTGGCAAGTCTTGTGGGGGTCAAGAGGCCCCCCCAAGCTGGCCAAAAGTCCCTGGGGGTCCAGGGGGGTCCAGGAGCGATCTCCTACGCTTGTGACGTCGGGGGACAGGAACCAAAATGGTGCCGGCACTACCTTTGCCCTGTCATATGACAGGGCAAAGGTAGCACTGGCGCCATTTCTATTAATGCACCCGTGGCCCGAGAGTGGAAGATCACACCGGGACCCCCCCACTGGACCCCAGGTAATTTAAGACATTTTGGGGGGGTTCGGGAGGGTGGGGGATTTATTTTAAAGGGTCGGGATGGGTTTTAGGGTTGTTTTAGTGTGCCGGTTTTCCCGCCCTCCCCCGATTTACGATTTACACGATATTTAAAAAAACAAAACCGCGACGATCCGATTCCCTCCCCCCCAGCCAAAATCGATCGTTAAGACGATCGATCACACGATTCACATCTCTAGTGGGGATTGCCTCACCAGCAGGAACAGGATTCACCTAGGTACAAACAAATTTAGAAAATCTTCTTACTAAAGTATTAAGGAGGGTGAGGGGTTTAAATTTTTATTTGCACGTATGGACATAGACTCAACTTATGGAATTCTCCATATGTCCATATTGACCACAAATGGGACCCCCTTTCGACTTATGGACTTATGAACATAAACTTTTGCTCTGCACATCCCTATTGATTGGTCCAATAGCAGGTAACTCAATTTATAAAGATACCACTTATAAACTGTTATGCTGAATAGGCACTTAACCTCTGTCAGGATAATTTTCAAAGGAAAATGTAAATGTAACATGGGCTTTTGAAAATTGCTGTGATAGTATGTTACATTTACATTTTCCTTTGAAAATTACCTCCATAGCTTTCCTAGAAATGTCCTTTCCATGCTAAACTCACCACTGAACTGCACTGCAGAGTGTGCCTTCATGTACACAATTATTGCTTTCCATAGTTTCACGTGAGAGGTCTTTTTCCTTCTCAGTCCATGCGGTACCACAAGGTATTTAAAGCCAATGATTAAAAGAGATTGTGATTAAAATCATGAGGCAAAAATAGGTGGGATCATATGGCACAGTTATAGCAACAAGAAATAATGAATTGTGAGTGACAGTGAAAAACAAGTGGCTACTTTGGAAACACCAAGCACAATCAGAGGAGTTTATGCATTTGTTTTGTAAAAGCTTTCTCTTTTGGTAAGGGTCATCAAGCATGACTTGTTTTCAGCATGTCTTTGTACCAGTTCCACTTTTCACATCCTTTAGTGTGTATATTCTATTCTGAGGGTGGTAAGACCAAGCAGTGTGAAAGAGAAAGACAGCATGATGGTGGTACCTTGCTCCTCACAATATTCATTATTTATTGCCAATATAATGAGAACTAATTTTATGAATACTGAAAACAGGGGCATTCTAAAATGTTGGTACAAACACTGTTCCTCAGTGAATAGATTTTTTTTTTTTTGCCTTTTCAGCGTAACTTAGGAAGCAAGAAACAAAATGTCACCATTTCAGCAAATCAATAGAAACTTCACCAGCACTAAAACCAAAAAGAACAAAGGTGTCACTGGCTTTCATGTGGATGTTCAGCCAATTGAAATAATGCTAGATCAGTTTTGAAAGGACAGAATCCAAACTACATTCTTTCCTTGCTGGGTAAACTTCCTAATGAAAACTTTTCTCTCTGGATGGAAGGGAAAGATCCCTTAGCGAAAGCTGTGCTGTTTCTGGATTTAAAAGCAATGCTATTAGATAGGTAGGTAATAGATACCATAGATCAGGGCTTCCCAAACCTGTCCTGGGGACCCCACAGCCAAACGGGTTTTCAAGATATCCAAAAATGAATATGCATGAGATGAATTTGCATATAATGGGTACTCAGTATATGCAAATTTATCTCATGCATATTTGTTGTGGATATCCTGAAAACCCAACTAGCTGTGGGCTTCCCAGGACAGTTTTAGGAAGCCCTGCCATAGATCTTAGGACATAGGGACTGATTCCAATTTTCCATCTGAAATATGGCATCCTCAACAGTATAGTGCCCTCTTTACACCAAGCTGGGGCAATAATCTAATAGAACCTATTCAGAGATAAAGATGCTCTCTAATGCGTCATTGGTATTAATTCCTGCAGTATCTAGTCTTTCCTGGCAGTCTCTGATTCAAGTGATGGCTAGACTGAACATTACTTAATTCTACTCCTGGTAGAGGTAGTTAAGATGAGAAATGTAATGGAATTGAAATGAGTTTGGGATAAACACAGAAGGTCCCTAGCGGCTAAAGGATGGAAATGAAGATAAGAGGTACCCGCATGGAGTGTCAGTTACTACATTTATGGAATAAGAATAAATAAATAAAGCCTGCTGGCCAGACTGGATGGACCACTTAGGTCTTTTTCTGTCATCATTTAATCTGAGGCCAATATTCAAAGCTGGCTGTTTAAGTAATTTGGCCGGCTGTAACTTAAACGTTACATTCAGTGGCATGACTGTATCCCTGAATATATGTGAATATACTTGCGCTTAGCCACATAAGTTATAATTGGATAAGTTAGACCAAATATTGCTACTTAGCCGCATAAGTTATGTCTAAGTCACTCCGCCAAGATCTGCCCACTTCCTGCCCACAACATATGCAGCTAAACAGTTAGACACATAAGTCACTTATGCAGCTAAGTGGCATCGTTGAACGTAGGCATATATTCAGCAGCCCACCACTTAGCTGCATAAGTTACATTTATGCAGCTATATAACGCTGAACGCGCTTTGAATATTGACCTCATTGTTGCTATGTTAAGGTCTTACAGTACCACAGCCAAGAGTATACTTTAATAAGTATATGGTTTGGATTATTTCCTACATTTTTGTTACAAACAAGAGAATTGAATTTTATTTACCAAAATGCGTTACTTAGACTAATTTGTTGTAGGAGGAGCAGATTTTACTGAGTTCAGTAATACAATGGTATTTCGGTTTTCCTTGTATTATTTCTATTATTGTCCTGAAGAGGACACAGTGGGGCGGATTTTCAGAGCCCTGCTCGCGTAAATCCGCCCAAAACCGGGCGGATTTACGCGAGCAGGGCCCTGCGCGCCGGGAAGCCTATTTTACATAGGCCTACCGGCGCGCGCAGAGCCCCGGGACTCGCGTAAGTCCCGGGGTTTTCGGAGGGGGCGTGTCGGGGGCGGGCCCGAACCACGCGGCGTTTTCGGGGCATGTCGGGAGCGTTCCGGGGGCGGGCCTGGGGGCGTGGCTATGGCCCGGGGCGGCCCGGGGGCGTGGCCGCGCCCTCCGGACCCGCCCCCAGGTTGCGTCCCGGCACACAGGAGGCCCGCTGACGCGCGGGGATTTACGCCTCCCTCCGGGAGGCGTAAATCCCCCGACAAAGGTAAGGGGGGGGGGTTTAGACAGGGCCGGGCGGGTGGGTTAGGTAGGGGAAGGGAGGGGAAGGTGAGGGGAGGGCAAAGGAAAGTTCCCTCCGAGGCCGCTCCGATTTCGGAGCGGCCTTGGAGGGAACGGGGGTAGGCTGCGCGGCTTGGCGCGCGCCGGCTATACGAAATCGATAGCCTTGCGCGCGCCGATCCAGGATTTTAGCGGATACGCGCGGCTCCGCGCGTATCTACTAAAATCCAGCGTACTTTTGTTTGCGCCTGGAGCGCAAACAAAAGTAGGCTATTCGCGCTCGTTTTAAAATCCGCCCCAGTGTGAATTGTTTGCAAGCAATGTGTCATAATATTGCTTAATTATACTACGTATATCATGTCCTGTTGCATGTGAAGAAAGAATAATTATGCATCCTGTTCCTATTTTTGCTTGATCATGGTGTGCGGTAAACTAGTCATGTCTGAGCAAGAATATGTGTTTTTTTTGTTACCAGTATGCAACTCACTTGTATTGATAATTTGGCGTTGTATTTTTAACCTACAATGATTGTGAGCCCAGGACATGCAATTATATTGTGCAGCAAGTAAGAAATTATGAATAACACTGTATGATCAAATGTTGGAGGATAACAACTGAAATGAAATCTACATCCATCAACAAATTGACTGGCCTAAACTACATCATTTGGCACTACCAGATAAAATTAATGTTGATGGAATTTGACTATAGGCAACTATCCAACCAGATGAGCTAAGACTTGAAGACAATGAAAGGGAAAAATTTATGTAAGTTTGCATCATAACAAGGATAGGCACTTGCAAAGATCTGTCTGGGAATAGACTACAAACAGCAATAGCATTATTAGTATTTAAACTCCCCAAAGGAAGTGTAGGAAGAACTTCAGAATTTTTTCACTTAAAGACATTCAATTCCATATAAATGGTAAACCGTTGAGTTGTACATAGTTCTTAAGTTCTTACTTATACTATACATATATGATATCATTTATACCTCATTATAATAAGCTCAATGTTCCTGGTAAATCGTTGAGTTGAACATAGTTCTTAAGTTCTTACTGATACTATACCTATATGATATCATTTATACCTCATTATAATAAGCTCAATGTTCCTGGTAAATCGTTGAGTTGTACATAGTTCTTAAGTTCTTACTTATACTATATCTATATGATATCATTTTGATCCATATAACTTTTATGCTTCATATTATAATTGCTATGTTAACTGTTAACTGATATGATGCTTGTATCTGTAATGCTCCATTCTATTTGCACTAGGGATGTGAATCGTTTTTCAACGATTAAAATTATTGTCCGATAATGTTTATATCGTCTTAAATCGTTATAGAACACGATACAATAGAAATTCTAACGATTTATCGTTAAAAATCGTTAAATCGTGTTAGTGCGCACTAACTCGAGTTAGTGCGCACTAACTCCCCGTTAGTGTGCACTAACTCGATTTAGTGCGCACTAACTGAAAATGATACAAATAAACACTTTCCAGGTCACTGAAGGTCAGTTAGGAATGAATATGTGTTCCTATTGGCTGGCTGCCCTCTTATCTATTGATGTTACCAAGGTTACCACTGAGGTGATGGTTGGGGGGATGGTAAATGGAACTGGAAACTAACGAACACCAACAGAAAATGAAACAAAGTGTTCACACTTCCCAGGTCAGTAAAGGTCACTTAGGAATGAATATGTATGTATGTATTCCTATTGGCTGGCTGTGCTCTTATCTATTGATGCTACTAAGGCTAATACTGAGGTAATGGTTGGGGGGATGTGAAATGGAAACAGTTGGAAGCTTGACAAAAAAAGTAATGTAATGATTGATCAGCACTCACGTGACTAGAACTTGTTTGTTTATTATTTTTGTTAGCAGGCACCTGAAATGCTAGTGCATGTTGAATTTGCCAATCACTGTGCATTTTAGAAAGGTGGTCCTGGCTGGAACTGTACACAGTTCAAATATATGTAATTGATTGTTGGTAAGTGTATTTTTTAAGTAGCCACACTGGCACAAGTATGTTTACTTTTCCTCCTACTTAACTCACTAGCTCAGCTTTGTAAGAAGGGCTTCTCTGCTTGTGTGTTGTTTTTGTTTGGTGTGAGGAGAGCAGAAACATCAGATCTTTATTCAATCTACTACAGTCATCTCTTACAGTGCCCTATCCCTATTAATACCAGGAGTGTTGTGATCTTCCTGCACACAGTGCCCTAACCCTGATACCAGTCTGAGACAGCTCCCTCCCTGCATTACTAGTGAGAGGCTGGCTTCACAGACAGGGGGGAGCTGCCTGACCCTCACTCCTGACTTCCCCCATGTCCCAGCTAGTGAATGGTGTGTGGGTGAGGGGGGGGGGGGAGGATGGTGAAGTCTGAGACAGCTCCCTCCCTGCATTACTAGTGAGAGGCTGGCTTCACAGACAGGGGGGAGCTGCCTGACCCTCACTACTGACTTCCCCCATGTCCCAGCTAGTGAATGGTGTGTGGGTGAGGGGGGGGGAGGATGGTGAAGTCTGAGACAGCTCCCTCCCTGCATTACTAGTGAGAGGCTGGCTTCACAGACAGGGGGGAGCTGCCTGACCCTCACTCCTGACTTCCCCCATGTCCCAGCTAGTGAATGGTGTGTGGGTGAGGGGGGGGGAGGATGGTGAAGTCTGAGACAGCTCCCTCCCTGCATTACTAGTGAGAGGCTGGCTTCACAGACAGGGGGGAGCTGCCTGACCCTCACTCCTCCGGGGTATTGTGATCTTCCTGCACACAGTGCCCTATCCCTGATACCAGGGGTGTTGTGATCTTCCTGCATGCAGTGCCCTATCCCTATTAATACCAGGAGTGTTGTGATCTTCCTGCATGCAGTGCCCTATCCCTATTAATACCAGGAGTGTTGTGATCTTCCTGCATGCAGTGCCCTATCCCTGATATCGGGATGTGTGCAAGAAGATCACAACACCCCCGGTATCAGGAATAGGGCACTGTGTGCAGGAAGATCACAACACCCCCAGTATCAGGAATAGGGCACTGTGTGCAGGAAGATCACAACACCCCTGGTATTAGGGATAGGGCACTGTGTGCAGGAAGATCACAACACTCCTGGTATTAATAGGGATAGGGCACTGTGTGCAGGAAGATCACAATACCCCTGGTATCAGGGTTAGGGCACAAGTTCTAGTCACATTGACTGATCACATTACTTGTTTTGTCAAGCTACCAACTGTTTCCATTTCCCATCCCCCATATACTGTCAGTAGGAAGCTTGGTAACATGAATAAATAAGAGGGCAGCCAATAGGAATACATATTCATTCCTAAACTGACCTTAACTGACCTGAAAAGTGTCAAATTGTATCATTTTCAGTTAGTGCGCACTAACTCCCAGTTAGTGCGCACTAACTCCCGTTAGTGCGCACTAACTCGAGTTAGTGCGCACTAATCGGAAAAAACGATTTTTAACGATTTTTTAACTAAAAAATCGTGCCTAAGACGATTTTCTTGCCCTGCCACACGATTTCTATCGTTAAGACGATATGGAAAACGATTCACATCCCTAATTTGCACTATTTCTCCAATTGCTCTGTTTTCTTTGTAAACCCTCTAATTGCACAGTGTTTCTTTGTAAACCGATACGATGAGCAAACGGCAATCGGTATACAAAAACCTTTAAAATAAATAAATAAATAAATAAATGAGTTGAAATGCCAACTATATTCTGAAAAGTTTAGGGATTCTTACATGGGAAAAGAAATCATGCATTGACTGACCTTGTGAATTCTAGTAACAAAATAGAAGCTAATAACTTAGCTATGACTATGTTTTGTGTAGTTTTTCTGAGGATTGGGATAGGGTAATGGTGGTTGTATGTTTACATGTGTGACTGTACAGCAGAGGTTGCTGGCTGAGTTTAAGAGAAAGAACAGTGTTTCAAACAAGGGAGTGGGTTCCATGAGAGTCCAACATGGTGCACAACAAGAAACATCTATCCAAAGACAATAAACTAGTGAATAAGCTGGGTGTAAAGTGTTTCAAGTGCAGAGACAATGGCCACTTTGCTAGAGTGTAAGCACAAGCCAAGAGGGAATAAGAAGTCCAAAAGCTATGTGATGGAAAGCAAGCAAGGTTGCAATATGTTCATGGCATGAGATGCTATCCACAGAGGTTTCCCTTACACTTGGTCATCAATTCTGGAGGAACACACCTCACAATGCCAAATGAAGGATACTTTTGCACACTGAACATAAAAATAACAACAATATTTATTGAGTTACCATGGAAAATTAAATGATGTAATTGTCAAGAACACTATACTTGTACCAGGGACTAAGCATGGAGTGCTACTGTCAGTACTGAGAACAAGAGAAACATTATTTGTAATGGTTTTGAGTATCACATTTGTGATGAGAATGGGACTGTGTTCGAGAAAGGCAAGGGTGCCTGTGACACCTCAACAACCAAGTGGCAGCAAGGATGATAACAACAAGATGAAGCAGGGCTTATGTACGACTGAATGTACAGAGGGCAAGAAGGAACCCTTAGACTTGTAGCATCAGTGAATAATGCATATAAACAAGGATAGGGCAGGTGGGCCAAGCTGTGAAGCCTACCAAATGTGATGACTGCTTGAAAGGCAACTCAGCATGTCAGTAATTTCCAAAGCAACTGCCAAGAGAAGGGGGCGAAAGAGATGACATCATTAGCCCTTTTGCACAGTGATCAGATGGGATCATTTGACATGCAAAAATGCGGTGATGCACAGTACATTTTTAATATCAATGAAGCAACAAGTGCATATGTTCTTCCTGTAAAACAAAAGATATGTTAAAAAAGTTCAAAAAGTATATGTAGAAGACCCTAATGAGTATTTACCAACAACAGACTTGAGGTCTGTTACAAACCTGGAACACATTCAGTGTAGTCCACAGGATTACACAGATATACACAATGGTATATATACACTACATCAGAATGAACTGTACTCTCTTTGATCTTATCAGGAGTACAATCAGAAGCAGTAGTCTATCCAAAACAATTTGGATAGAAATGACATAAAAGGCAATGTACATCAGGAATTGTGTGACCAAGAATGACGAGAAAAAAACTCCTTAGAAAGTATGGAATCAGAGAAAGTTAAGTCTGTATCATCTGCGAGTCTTTGGTTATGAAGTGTTTATTCACATTTCCAAACTGACTGCTAGGACCCACAAAGGTGCCTGAACAGCAGCATGTTGTTGAATCACGGGACTGTGGTCTTCAAGGAAAATGTAATGAGTAGGATTGCATGAGAACAAAACAATGTACCTTTTGTTAAGTACTTGGTGACATCTCTCTAAGGGGTGGAGATGAAAATGATGATCTTTCACATCTGGTCAAATAGAGAAGCTCATTTGGATGAAGAAATAATGCCCATTACGAGGTCACAGGCTGAGGTGGGGGTGCTCTCCCTCTGAAGTTGTGAGTAACCTGAAGGGTCATTCTGCAATGACATGGCCATACAGTCATGGCTATTGGAGCTAAGCATGCTTCAGTAGCAGGGTAGTCATCCCCCACCCCCAGCCACTTGCCTACTCTACCTAATGGAACGTATACCTTGGCTATGATATTAACAGTTTAAATACTTCCTATCTATTAAGAGATTTATGAAAAGATAGTAATTTATGGTGGAAAATTAATTTTGGATTACTGCTCAGAATAACTGTCTTTAAAATTATAATTAAAATGATATTGCTTGTACCAGAGACACTATTTTTTAATTCTCATCTAACACAGAATTGCTTTACAATTATTATAAGGAATAAATACAAACCATTTAACACAAACTGCAAATGGTGTAAATTTATACTGTCATAAACATGGTGAAAAGCAAACATCTGTGCATAATTGAAGGTACAAATTACAAGGAATCAGATTTTCAGTGGGTAGGTGAACAGGAAAGTTACCTGGGTAACTTTACACGGATATTGAGCAGCCTTAACCTGCCTTACCCAGCTAAACTTATCCAGCTAATGCTGAATATTGGCACTTCCTAGATAAATTTTAGCCATATCCCTGGAGCCCTATCAACCACTCTGCCTCTTTATATCCAGCTACATTTTACTTGATTAAAGTTATGTTAGTGAGGAAGAGTAGGAAAGTCTAATATCTTAGCAGGAGTCCATCACCTTGGTGTGGCAGAAAGTAATCCTATAGCTAGGACTTGCCCTCCAGATGAAGCTTGAGGATGTATCTCTAGGTCTGTGTGCCCAGGAGGGAAGAATTAGGAAGGCCATTGTAATGGGTGATTTGATCATTAGGAATGCTGATAGCTGGGTGGCTGGTGGGTGTGAGTATTGCTTGGTAACCTGCCTGCCTGGCAACTAAAAGGCCTTACATGCCACTTAGAAAAGATTTTAGAGAGTGCTGGAAAGGAGTTGACTGTCATGGTACATGTGGGTACCAATCATATAGGAAGATATATGAGAGAGGTTCTGCAGGATAAATTTAGGCTCTTAGGTAGAAAACTAAAATCCAGACCCTCCAGGGTTGTATTTCAGAAAGGCTCCCCTTTTCATGCACAGGAACACAGAGGCAGGCCTGCTCCAGAGTCGCAATGCATGAATGAGATGATGGCGCAGGAAAGAGGTTTTTAGGTTTGTTAGGAACCTGAGAACATTCCAATGAAGGTGGAGCCTATTCTGACGGGATGGGCTTCACCTTAACCAGAGTGAAACAATACTGCTGGTGCTGTCATTTAAAAAAGGAGACAGAGCAGCTTTTAAACTAGACCATGGAGAAAAGTTGACTTGCTCTGAAGCATCTGGCTTAGAGGATTGTATGTACCAAAAAGCCAGGAAGTTATAATATCCCAGTAGAGAAGTTGTATTTAAGGCTGAAATAGCCAAGATGTGAATAATTCTAAACTGCCTGTACCATTTGCTAACAAGCAGGTTGTGAATACAAAGAGAAATGAAAGTACAAATAAAAATATACTTTGAAATTTTTGTATATGAATGCCAGAAGTCTTGATAGTAACATTGGCAATTTAGAACATATGGCATTATACGAGGAAATAGACATTATAGGCATTTCAGAGACATGGTGGAATGAGGATAACCAATGGAACACTGTTACCAGGGTATAAATTATATGATCACGATAGGACAGATCAAATGGTGGAGATGTGGCACTATATATAAATGGTGTCATAGAGTTAAGTATGATAAAAATCCTACAGGAAACAAAATGCAGTGTTGAATCCTTATGGATAGAAATTCTATGTGTGATGGGTAAGAGTATAATAGTAGATGTATACTACTAGTCACCTAACCACAATGAAGAAATAGACTGTGAAATGCTAGATGAAATTTAAAAAGCATTTAAATCTAGCAACACAATAGTAATGGAAGATTTCAATGACTCTGGTACCAAATGGATCAAAGTCTCATCGTGAAATGCTAGAGCAGTTAAGTTGCTAGGTGCCATAAATAACTGCTTTATGGAGCAATTGGCCCTAAATCCAATCTAGTCCTCAGTGGAACACACAACCTAGTACAAAGGGTTACTGTGGTGGGGTTGCTATGCAATAGCGATCATAATCATATCTCTGTTACAACCTCTGTTATATACTGGTCTATGATTGTAGTTGTAATCTTAGTCACAATTATTTCTACCGTGATGGTGGTTGCAATTTTAATTACAACTACAATTATTGTTGAATATTTATTGCCTCTGTTGTCTATTAGTTGTTGATGTTATTACCTGGTTCACTTTCTGCCCTTACTAAGTTTATTGTTCCTGTTTATCCTTTGTATCCCCCTCCCCTGTTCAATGTATTTCCTCCGTGCTGTTACAATGTAAACCGATATGATGTTGCCACGAATATCGGTATAGAAAAGTTCATAAATAAATAAACAAATAAATAAATAATGCAGTCAAATTTTATATAATCACTGGAAGGAGGACATTAAGTAAAACTACTATAGTAGCATATAGATTTAAAATGGGAGACTGTAGTAGAATGAGGAAATTAACTAGGAAAAAACTAAAAGAAGCAGTTGCAAGGGTAAAAGTTTGCATGAGGCATCACTCCCCCTTCCCCCGATTTACGATTTTTTGACGATAAATCGGGGGAATTGGTATTGTATCGTGGCCCTAACGATTTTTGACGATTTAAAATATATCGGACGATATTTTAAATCGTCAAAAAACGATTCACATCCCTATTCATCCATTAGATCTATACTGTCATTTCAATAGTATCACAGTGGTATCACAGTGTCCCTGTCTCATTTATCCTCCTTCCACCAGGTCTCAGTTATATCTACCTCTTCATCCAGTGCTATACACTTTAATAGAGATGTGAATCGGAACCAGAATCGGTTCGGATTTCAGTTCCGATTCACATCTCTATAGATGTGAATCGGAACCAGAATCGGTTCGGATTTCAGTTCCGATTCACATCTCTACACTTTAACTCTCCCCATCTTATTTTTTAGACTTCTAGCATTTGCATACAGACATTTCAAAGTATGTTTTTTGTTTGTATTAACAACCTTCTTATCAGTTGACAGAGGCCATTTGAAATCTTTCTGCTCTGTCTGCTCTTTACTTAAAGTCACCTGGTCCACTTTAGCATTTATTGCAACTTTTCTACTGGGGTGCCCTAATTTCCCATTTCTCTTAGTATCCTTCAAAGATACATCATTCCAAATCATGTCCTTCTGAGCAATTGTCTGCTTTCCCCCATCATCTAGTTTAAAAACTGTGCTATCTCCTTTTGAAAAGTTAGTGCCAGTAGCCTGGTTCCACTCTGGTTAAGGTGGAGTCCGTCCATTTGGAAAAGGCTTCCCCCCTCCTTCCCCAAAATGATGCCCAGTTCCTAACAAACCTATAACTCTCTTCTCTGCATCATTATCTCATCCATGCAGTGCCTACATCTGGGGTCCTGCACATGGAATGGGGATCATTTCTGAGAATGCTACCCTGGAGGTTCTGGATTTCAAGTTTCTACCTAAAAACCTAAATATGGCTTCAAGAACCTCCCTCCTGCACTTTCCTATGTCAATGGTACTCCCATGTACCAAGACAGCCTACTTCTCCCCAGCTCTATCTAAAATCCTATCTATGTGATGTATGAAGTCTGCCACCTTCACACCAGGCAGGTAATTTACCAAACAATCCTCACATACACCAGCCACCCAGCCATCTACCTTCCTTATAATCAAATCACCAACTACAATGGCCATCCTAACCCTTCCCTACTGGGTACATGCCCCTGGAGCAGTCTCAGTGCAAAAGGATATTACATCACCTTAAGGGCAAGTCCTACCTACAGGATTACTTCCTGCCTCACCAAGGTGATACTTTCCTTCCAGGTGACCTTTCTCCTCCAAGAAAGCACAGGGGTTGCAAGATTGGAGGTAGGACTTCTCTACTATGTCTTTGAAGGACTCCTCTATATACCTCTCTGTCTCCCTTAGCTCCTCTAGGTCTGTCACTCCAGCCTCCAGAGATCAGACTCGATCTCTGAGAGCTAGAAGCTCTTTTCACCTATTGCACACATATAAGCTCTCCCAGCTGGGAGATAATCATACATGTGGCACTCAGTGCAAAAGATTTGAAAGCTTCTCTCTCGCTGTTGGACTGCTATCTGCATCTTAATTTTGTTGATTTATTGAGTTTAAATTTCAAATGGAGAAGAGATGTAAATTTAATCTAAAGTACTTTAGTTTACTGATATATTTTATATTTGCCTGTCAACAACCCTCAAAACACTACATTTAATCTACTTATATCTCCCTAGGTACTCACCTTAAGGGCTGTTGTTTTGCATTAAGTTCCTTCTTAATAAAACCTGTAGCAAATTTACAGTAAGGAGTTAACAGTGCATGCTTCTGGTCCTCTTCTGTTGCAAGGGATGTGGGCCTTCTGGAAATTGGAGCTGTGGAGATCAAAATCTGGATCGCTCATGGTGACCTCGAGTCTTCATTCAGGGGCTGCTGGACAAAATATGCAGATGAGCCTTCCAGTCCTCTTCTGCAAGGATTGCGGGTCTTCTGGAAGCTGAGACTGTGGAGATCAAAGCTTGGATCACTCACAATAACCTTTGAAATCATTTCTTGGGGGCTGCTGGACAGGATATGCCTCAGTTAAACATTTATTAAAACTTAACATAGAATCAGTAGAGTTAGCATCACAGACAGCTATAATCTGGATGTCGTCTGCATACACGTAACAAGATTCTGAGTAACCATTGCAAGTGGTGCCAGAGAAAGGTTAAAGAGAGGGGAGCAAATCGGAACCCTGCAGAAGACCATAGCACAAATAATTACTTAGAAAAGTAATACAATTCCAATTGACTTGGTGAGTTTTATCTTCTAAGAAAGAATTTAGCCAATTCAATGGCTGGTTACATAAACCGATTTCAAAAGGTCTGTTCAATAAAAACTGGTGATCCATCATATGAAAGGCTGCACTCATATCCAGACTAACTAGTAGTACAGCGGCATTTTTGTCATGCCACTGACAGAGACAGGATGCTAGGCTCAATGGGCCTCTACAACTATTGCAAAATGCAACCACAAATCAATATACCATGAAAATACTGAATGGCTTAACAATTCACGTCATCTACATACCCCTGAAAGAAACTGAAGATCTGCTAATAAAGGACTATTATCCATCCCCTCTATTAGATCTGTTCATTTATGAGAAGTCAGAGACGGAGCTTTTTCAATTGCAGGCCGAAAACTATGGAACCAGTTACCATATGAACTAAGGATGCAGAAAGACCTAAAAGCTTTTAAAAAGATTTAAAAAACTTGGCTATTTAAAAAGGTATACAATAGTTGAAACAGCAGCCCTAGCATGCTCTTATTGTATGTTTGTTGGACTTTCCTTTTTTTGATTTTAAGTTTATTTTATTTTTTATTTTTTTATTTTTATACTTAATTTTATCTTTTATTTATTAAATTAAGAATATTATTTTAATTTATTATTGTATGATTTTATCTTGCTACCCTGTACACTGGTAAGATTGTAAATCAAATTGATGGTAAATAAAAGTAATAAATAAAATAAAAATAAATAAAAATACATTTCTATGATCTCCACCAAGCAAAAGATACAGCAAAAACAGCCTCCAGCCAGCTCCAGGGTCTCAGTGGTTTCATTCTCTAACTTTGTTACACTGTCTGTCCTCTTATTTGGACTGTCTAAACCCAGCAGGAAATTTCACTTTTCAAATACCTTCAGTAACCACTGACCAGGGAATTTCTTCTGCCCAGAGCCAGCCTGTTATAAACTTTCTGCTATTGTATGATTTTATCTTGCTACCCTTTACCCTTTAACTGCCAATAAGGAGGCGTCCCTAGTGCATCCTTATTGGCAGAAGCGGCGGCTGCCAGCGGGATTGACAGCCGACGCTTAATTTTATTAGCATCAGTTGTCGAACCCACTGACAGCCACGGGTTCGGAAAACAGACGCCAGCAAAATTGAGTGTCCGTCTTCCAACCTGTGAGCCGCTGACTGATTTTTGCTTTTACGATTTTTTACTTTTTTTTTTATTTTTGGGGCCTCTGACTTAATATGATATTAAGTCGGAGGGTGTACAGAAAAGCAGTTTTTTTCTGCTTTTCTGTACACTTTCCCAGTGCCGGCCAAAATTAACTCCTGCCTTTGGGCAGGCATTAATTTCTGAGAATAAAATGTGCAGCTTGGCTGCACATTTTACTTTCTGTAGTGGCACGGGAATAATTTATAGGCTCATCAACATGCATTTGCATGTTGCGGGCGCTATTAGTTTTTGGAGGGTTGGACACGCATTTTCCTTGTGCTATTACCTCTTACTGTATAGGGGGTAATAATAGTGCGTCGAAAACGCGCGTCCAGATGGGGGCTAAGGGTGCGCTCAGCCGAGCGCACCTTTCTGTATTGGTCTGATTATTAGCCAGGTAGACTAAAAGCTATTGCTATCCCTAGGAATTAGATCTGCTTTATAGGATTTGCCAGGTACTTGTGACCTGGATTAGCCGCTGACAGAAACAGGATGCTGGGCTCGATGGGCCTTAGTTAGAAGGCATTTGACAAAGTCCCTCATGAGAGGCTTCTAAGAAAACTAAAAAGTCATGGGATAGGAAGTGATGTCCTTTTGTGGATTGCAAACTGGTTAAAAGACAGGAAACAGAGAGTAGGATTAAATGATCAGTTTTCACAGTGGAAAAAAGTAGACAGTGGAGTGCCTTGGACCGGTGCTTTTTAATATATTTATAAATGATCTGGAAAGGAGAATGACGAGTGAGGTGCTCAGATTTGCGGATGACGCAAAATTATGCAGAGTAGTTAAATCTCAATTGGATTGTGATTAACTGCAGGAGGACCTTGTGAGACTGGAAGACTGGGCTTCCAAATGGCAGATGAAGTGCAAGGTGATATATACAGGGAAAAATAACCCTTGCTGTAGTTATACAATGTTAGATTCTATCTTAGGAGTTACCACCTAGGAAAGAGATCTAGGCATCATAGTGAATAAACCAGAAGAAGATGGATCAGTGAAAGAGATTCTTTATCACAGTACACCGGCCCAACTTGGGCCAAGTTTTGCTCTGTACATAGAGCTGCCTCAGGGGCTACCATGGCGCTTAATCAGTAATTTTCATAGGCCTAGCAGTGAGTCTTTTGTATAATGTATATCTATAGTATGATGCAGAGATCATTATAATCAATATGCCTAGTATCTACTGAAGGGCTAAGACATACCTGCTAACACATTTCCACAGTGTAACCGTTTTTGGCGGAAAACAGTGTCCAAGAACAAGAATTATGTGTCTATAAACCTTATGAAAATTACTGATTAAGCACCACAGTAGCCCCTGAGACAGCTCTATGTACAGAGCGAAACTCAGCCAGAGTCAGGCTGGTGTATTGTGATAAATAAAGAATCTCTTTCACTGATCCATCTTCTTCTGGTTGCTTCATTGCAAAATTGGATCATCTTCCATTGTGTTTCTTGGGACCATCATAGTGAATAATATGTTGAAATTGTTGGCTCAGTGTGCTGTGGCTGTTAAAAAAGTAAACATAATGTTAGGAATTATTAGGAAAGAAATGGCAAATAAAACTTGGAATTTCATAATACTTCTGTATCACTCCATAGTGAGACCGCACCTTGAATACTGTGTGCAATTTTGGTTGCTACATCTCAAAAAAGATAGAGTTGCAATGGAGAAAGTGCAGAGAAGGGCGACCAAAATGATAAGGGGCATGGAACAGCTCCCCTATGAGGAAAGGCTAAAGAAGTTAGGGTTGTTCAGCTTGGGAGAAGCGATGACTGAGGGGGATATAATAGAGGTCTACAAAATCATGAAAGGACTTGAACAGGTTAATGTAAATCGGTTATTTACTCTCTCAGATAACAGAAGGACTAGGGGGCACTCCATGAAGTTAGCAAGTAGCTCATTTAAAACAAATTGAAGAAAATTGTTTTTCACTCAGTACATAGTTAAGCTCTGGAATTCATTGTCAGAGGATGTGGTTACGGCAGTTACTATAACTGGGTTTAAAAAAGGCTTGGATAAGTTCCTAGAGAAAAAAAATCAATAAACTGCTGTTAATTCATAAGCAATAGTAGCTTGAGATCTATTTAATGTTTGGGTACTTGCCAGGTACTTGTGACTGGATTGGCCACTGTTGGATATGGCATGCTGGGCTTGATGAATCCTTGGTCTGACTCAGTATGTCATATCTTATGTTCTTATGTCTGACCCAGCATGGGAGCTCTAATGTTTTTAGGGCTTATCCTGTGGAATATCAACCTTAAGGTGAATAACTGCTGGGCATAATCTTTAAATCTGCTCATGTATGTATAACGATGTATAACGATTGTTAGCATACCCTTATTTGGAAATCAAGGCCATGCTAAATTAATGCGTTGTAATAAGACTGCTATTGCATGCTGATTTTAGAAAGGTGTAATTACTCTAATACTGTCATAATAATATTATGTAATAGACACATATACAATTTGGTGTGGTCACAGTTGGTCATAGACAGTGTAATACACATACAAAACTCCTTTTGATAGATACTGATTTTGCATTTGCATTATAGCCTCACTGACAGGGCAGGCCTGAAGGAGGGTGCCAGGGCGATTTGATAACCAGGAAACAGATGTCTGCGGCTGAACACTTCCCTACAGATGAACACACACCAAGGGGCACGCAAAAAAGGCAGGAGCATTCTGACCACCCTCCACCTCTGCTCATTTGTTAGACATTTCTATCTTTCTTCAATTAGCTAGCTGGATTAGAATTTAAATTGCAATAAGTACGGTATTTGACTTTTCTTCATTCCCTGGTAGCAAACACACATATTTATACACATATAAAATAAATAACCAGGACCAAAGAAAACAGAAGAAAAACCACAAGAAATTATGCTATGGAAACATGCGGAATTTTGTGGGGCTTTAAATGAAATGTCTGGTTGTCCCTTGGAGATTCAAATGCTGTTTGATGGAATTCTTCCCTGATGTTTCGTCCATTGTGTTCAGAAGAGTCCTAGAAGTGGGCATGAGATCACCGGGAAAAGACATTCTTTGTTCGAGCAACACTATACCAAATATTTACAAGTTGCTCAGATCAAATGGATACATAATAGCCTAGGCTTGATTAAGGGAAATGTGGTGGGCACTGCCATAAAATGAGCATTTGCTTTGTTCGAAAAGGCTCATCAGTACTCCAAAGGAATTTAAGAAAAACATCTGTAGTAATGAAATCACTCTGAAGCATTGCTTCATAATTTTAAAACAATAGTATGGGCAAAGCATCTTATTTTTATATCATTCTTTAGAGATTTGTAACAAATAAAATCAATAGGACTCCTTTCTCATTCAGAATTTAAACTGAAGTCCCTCCCCCCGGTTAGCCCTTCCCAACAGAGGCGTAGCCACGGGTGGGCCTTGAATGGCTCTGTGACCTCACTTTTGGTTCATGCCCCCACCCCTAGCAGCAGACTCATGTCTAATCTGAGTCAGCCCCTTAAAGATGCAGGAGCTAAATGGCCTGGAGGCATTGGAATCGCTGCCAGTCCATGATCCCCCTGCACCTTTAAGAGGGAGAACCTGAATGGGGAAACACCACTGCCTTTGGACTAAACATGCAAAAGTTTGAGGCCATCAAAGTCTTTCTGACTATTTTTGGTAATCATTCCCCCTCCTCTCGGCACCTTGGAAGTTCAGGGACAGCTGGGTGGATTTGCTGTCCAGCAACCTGAGCCATTAACCCTTGTATGAAGTAGCTGTATTATTAACCACAAAAGGACAGAGAGAGGGTGAAAAGTCAGGAGATAGTGTTGCCAGAAATGAATAGGGTTTGATAGTCATTGCCATGAAGACCCACATAGGATGGGTAAGGGGGCTGGGTTGGGGTAGGGGCTGGCCACCCCAACCAGACTTAGCCAGCTAAGGTATCCAACTAACTGTGAATATCTGAGTTAGCCAAACAACTTAGCCGGCTAACGCAACTCCTCCCTGAATGCCACTGGAATGCCCCTAAGTTATCTGACTAAATTTTAGCTGGATATTAAGTTAGCCAGCTAAGTGCCCAAATATTCATTTAGACAGATAACTTCTGAGTTATCCTTCTAAATGGGCTCACTGGTCTTCAGTCAAAGAGTGCAAGTTCCAAAAGGATATCAAAGTTTTCATTACTGAAACTAAATTCCTAGAGTCTACTGGCAAGTTGGGCACAGCGAAACTCCCTCCAAAAAGGGAAACTGGTGAGGCAGGGAGGCTTCACTGGGGAGGGACAAAAATCTACATCTTTCCTGTTCTGTGTCTAATCTGATCAGACTCTAGCCACTCCTTTCGTCACAAAATGGCTTGTTATAAGGGGCGTGAGCAACTAATCCTGGCTCTGCTAGGTAGGAGGAGGGCAAAAGGGCTCAAGATATTGCAACTCTGGAAATGGAATTAATGCATATAGTGATGGACTGGGGGGTGCAATCATATGAATAAAATGAATCATTGAGTCAAATGAACCAAATTAATGAACTGAATCCTGATTCTGATTGTAAGCTGTACAAACGCCTCTGTTCATTTAAATTTATTGAAAGCTGCCTTGAACATGTAATGCAACTGGCCCAAACTGTGGAACACAAAGCCATTTGCATTACACACTCTAACTCAGTGGTTCTCAACTGGTGTGTCGCGACAAATCAAGCACACGCAGATGTGTCGCCACACTTCCCAGTCTCCCGCTGACCCAGCTGTTCCCCCTACCCGAGCAAGATAGGTCCTCCACCCGGGCTTAAAATGCTGATAGCCTGGGCGGAACGCAGCAGGACAGCTGGAGTCAGCGGCACTTGCATGCTCTCTTCTTCTTACCCCTGCCCCCACTGGTCCGGAAGAGGAAGTGGTAAGCAGCGGGTGTGGGCACGGGAAGAAGAGACCATGCTAGTGCGGGCAGCGTCGGCCCAAAGAAGAGAGGCGCAGCTTGAGGATGAATGAGCAGCGTGGCTCGGAGAAAAACCGAGAACAACGTCAACCCCCGCGGCCGATGGGTCTCCTTTCTCTGCGAGGGCTGAAAGTGAAGGAGGTTGCTGCTGCCTTTAGGGCTGAAAGTGAAGGAGGTTGCTGCTGTTGCTAGTTCAGGGAGGAGGGAGTGAGTGAATGAGCAAGCATATGTGTTTGAGGTGCTGTGTGTGTAAGTGAGACAGCATGTATGTGACTGAGGCCTGTATAGGTAAAATTGAGATTCTTTGTGTGTGAGAGAGATCATGTGTATGTATGATTAAGAGCCTGTGTGTATAAGTAAAAGAGAGACCATATGTATCTTTGTGTGACTGAGAGTTGGTTTAGGTGAGGGAGCATGTGAGTATGTGATTGAGAGCCTGTGTGTAAATGAGAGAAAGAGAGAGAGCATGTTTGTAAGCATGTGAATGTGTGTGAGAGAAAAAAACAGCATGTATGTGTGTGATTGAAAGCCTATGTGGGTAAGTGTGTGAAACGATAGCAGCATGTGTGTAAATGTGTAATTAAGAGCCTATATAAGTGAGAGAGAAAAAGCATGTGTATATGTGAGTGATTGAGAGCCAGTGTGTGAGAGAGAGAGTAGAAAGTTGCAAGCAAACCATTCCTCCTCCTGCTAATTCAAAACAATCTTAGGGCACCTGGATTTCAAATGTTCCCAGGTATGCAGAGCAAAACATTTTTTATATCCTTGTTATTTCTCACTATTGGGTCTTTGTGTCTGCTATTTTGAAATATTTTATTGGTATCTAGACATTTTTTATATGAATTTTTAATTATTGGATATTCCAATCATCAGCTGTTTTGAAATAATCTATTCTTTGTTAGGTGAGGGTCAGAACATGTGATTCAGGTGAAGTTTTCTGCTGGCGTGTAGTTTGTGTAGGGATGTATAGTAGCCTGGCTTGTTCCGTTTTCCTAATAGGAGGTATATTGATGTCTTAAGGCCTGGTGTAATATTTTCAGTGTTGCCTTTTCTTAGGTAAGGTGGTTATTGTTTGAGTACTGGAAATTGGTGCTGTTTTGGTGTGGGATGTTTACTATTTATGCAATTTCTGTTCAGACAGTATATGTATCTTTCCCTTGTGTCATTCTTAACAATAAAAATAATACTGAGCCTTTATTTTTTATTTCCACCATGAATTGTATTGAGCAGAGTGTCACACATGTGAGCGTGGTCTGTCAGGTGTGTCACGATGGGAAAAAGGTTGAGAACCACTGCTCTGATAGAACTTTAAAAAGAGTTAAAAGCTTGGCTCTTTAGAATAGCTTATGACTTTAGAAATTAAAAATCCTTATACCACCTAGGTGATGGATGTACTAAGCATTTTACCATAGACATAAAATGGAGAAAGCCCTTTAGTACATCAGGCCCTCTTTAAACAGCAAACAGTTCCTAGGGTAGTCTTTCCTTTCCTTTTTATTTCACTTATGTTTCATCAATAAATGAACAAATTATAGAGAAAACCTAAAGGATCTAAAATAGGATTGTTCCATTTTACATATGGGGCATAGATCCGGCCGCGACCGTAGACCTGCGCGACCGGTGCCGGAGCCCCGCCGGGGGAAGGTCAGGTCAGTGCTCGCCCTCCCCACCCGGGGGGCCCCAAAGCCAGCCGCGCGCCGAGGACCGAAACCTGCAAAGAAACAAAACAAAAAAAAAACGAAGGGACCCGCGAACAAACCTGCCCACAAAAAAGCCTGCATCCAATGAGCAACAGTCCGGCTGGGCTTTAAACCTTGGCGCGGCAGGTGCCATTTCCTCTCTCCTCGCCGATCCGGCCGCGACCGTAGACCTGCGCGACCGGCGCCGGAGCCCCGCCGGGGGAAGGTCAGGTCAGTGCTCGCCCTCCCCACCCGGGGGGCCCCAAAGCCTGCCGCGCGCCGAGGACCGAAACCTGCAAAGAAACAAAACAAAAAAAAAAAAAACGAAGGGACCCGCGAACAAACCCGCCCACAAAAAAGCCTGCATCCAATGAGCAACAGCCAGGCTGGGCTTTAAATACCACGCCTTGCAAGGCGTCGTGTGCCGAGCGTCGTGCGCCGAAGGAGCGCGACAAAGGGGCCTGCCCCTTTGTGAGCCCCTTCGTGCAGCCCGAGTGCAGCCAGAGAGACCTCTCTTCTCCAGGGATAAGACATCCCATTCAGAACGTACCCGGTTACAGGTCTACCCTTCTACATAACCCCAGCAAATCAGTATACAAAGATGCACCGCCACTCTATCCCCATAATCAAGAGAAAACCCAGAAATAACACTCCTCCAGACCCCATTCAGACACCCAGACAACAAAGACTCATCTCCATCATGACATCTCCCATTACACAACTGCTAGGCCTCTCATTATTCACTTTAACCTTATTCAATGCACAGTCACTCTCCAAAAAAATGCACCTACTCAATGATTACCTCATTGACAACAACCCTGACATATGTGCAATAACAGAAACTTGGTTAAAACCCACAGACATATCGTTAACTAACCAACTACCTACACAATCCTTCGACCTCTTCTCAATACCTAGACTACAAAAGAAAGGAGGAGGAATTCTACTTGCTGCAAAAAAACAACTGTGCATAACCCTACAACAATCATACTCCACCTCAAAACTTGAATGCTCCATATTCAAATCTCAACACCTACAAATATTCCTCATCTACGCCACACCAGGAACTCTAGAGGCTAACCCCTCCCCTTTAATAGAGATGATAGCCAAACACTTCAATTCAGACAAACCGACCATCATACTGGGAGACTTCAACATTCACGTTGACTCCATCCCTCAATCCACTAACTGCGAAACCTTCCTTACCTCCCTCAGTCACCTTGGATTCTCACAAATAATCAGCGGGCCCACACACAAAGCAGGTCATACATTAGACCTCATATTTATCAATGACAACTTGTCCATCCATACCAATCCCACCTGCACGCGTCCCCTGGTCAGACCACCAGATCATCGACACAACCCTCAAAATGAAAAACACACCACCTCCAAACATCTCCAAAACCACCATTCAGTTCAGGAAACCATGCTCACTTGACTTACTCAACGAACAATGCTCCAAAGATCTCAAACATCTAGACCTCTCAGACGCCAACACAGCCACCACTTCATGGATCAAACTCACGAACAAAATAGCGGATCAACTCTGCCCAACCTCCTCAAAAGTAATCCAACCAGCACGAGACAACAGAAAACCGTGGTTCACCCCGGAACTCAAAGCCCTAAAACAAAAACTACGAAACAAAGAACAAAGCTGGAGAAACAACCCTTCACCCACATCCAGACTGGACTACAAAGCCACCCTCAACACCTACAGAAACGCCATACACAAAACAAAAAAGGACTTCTATGCAAAAAGAATTCATAACTTCATCTTCGACTCGAAAGCTTTATTCTCTTATGTTTCATCTCTCACCAAACCAACGCCCCCATCCATTCCAGACCAACTAGCGCTCAGCAAGGCCAATGAATTAGCCACCTACTTTAAGACAAAAATTTCAAACCTTACTCGCTCCCTTACAACCCACCACACTCTACCAACACCGCCGAGCACATACCAACTCACTCTGAATGCTAGACTAGAGTCATTCGAGCCCACATCCGCCATGGAGATTGAAAACTTACTTAAAAAAATTAAACCATCTGCACATCCCTCAGACCCACTTCATACTAATTTGCTCACCGCCATCCCAAGCACCGTCGCAAAACCCATTGCGGAAATCATTAATACTTCCTTAGCCCTGGGCACAGTTCCTAATCAGCTAAAACTAGCAATCCTCAAACCACTACTGAAAAAACCAACTGCTTCACCCACGGACCCAGCCAACTTCAGACCTATTGCAAACCTGCCCCTGATCTCCAAACTGATGGAAAAAGCTGTAAATAAACAACTTTCCGAATATCTCGAGGAGCACAACATTCTCTCCCCTGCACAATATGGTTTTCGTAAATCACTAAGCACAGAGTCCCTTTTGCTTTCTCTCACTGATACATTACTTTTGAACCTGGAGAAAAAACAGTCATTCTTACTGGTCCTGTTAGATTTATCCTCAGCGTTCGACACGGTAAATCACTCACAACTCCTAGACCAACTATCAAACATAGGAATCAAAGGCACAGCTCTCAGTTGGTTCAAGTCCTTTCTATCAAACAGGTTTTACAAGGTCAGAATTAACAACAAGGAATCTGACCCCATCCTATCAGACCAAGGCGTACCACAAGGTTCATCCCTCTCTCCCACCCTGTTCAACATTTACCTCCTCCCCCTCTGCCATCTGTTATCACAAAAGCTTACTCACTACCTCTATGCAGATGACATCCAGATCCTCATCCCCATCACAGAATCAATTCAAAAAACCTTCGCCTACTGGGAGAATTGTCTTCAACCAATTAAACAACTACTCTCCAGCCTGAACCTGATTCTAAACTCCAGCAAAACAGAGATGCTACTAATTTCACACAACCCAAACACCCACCCACCTAGCCTTACACAACCCACATCTTTAAACATGGATCTCTCTGCAGACGTCAGGAATCTAGGAGCATGGATTGACAACCAACTTAACCTAAAAAAATTCATAAACACAACCACCAGGGACTGCTTCTTTAAACTACAGGTCCTAAAGAAACTAAATCCACTCCTTCACTTCAATGACTTTTGCCTCGTTCTGCAATCCATTATTTTTTCCAAAATTGATTACTGCAACTCAATCCTACTTGGCCTCCCCTCCAACAGCATTAAGCCTCTACAGATGGTACAAAACGCCGCAGCCAGAATCCTAACAAACTCTAATAGAAGAGACCATATCACCCCCATCTTGAGCAACCTCCACTGGCTACCCATCAAACAGAGAATCCTATATAAAACCTTAACCATTATTCATAAAGCAATTCATAACGTCGCACCTATATCACTACAAACTCAACTTCGTCCACACTTATCCTCCAGACCCATCAGAAGCACCTACAAAGGCACATTAGTCGCAGCTCCAGCTAAATCAACACTAAGAAAAAGAGCACTCTCAACTGCGGGACCACACCAATGGAATGCTCTCCCACCAGACATACGCCTCGAACCCAGTCTACCAGAGTTCAAAAAAAGGTTAAAAACCTGGCTCTTCAGGCAAGCGTTTCAATTCCCAGAGTGTAACTAGACACCTCCTCCTGACTTTCAGATCCAATCATTGCAGCATGTCACTAACACCATTGACACTTAATTTATATACTTGCTTTTTCACAATGTGTATTTAACAATCATTAATCACATTCTATATAACTGTATACTGTATACTCTATATGCTACTAAAGTTCCCTGTAAAAAGTTGAACACACATACTGTTTCAAAACACGAATAATGTCAAATGTTATTTGTTAAATGTTATTGTTACTTTCAATGTTCCTTGTAATAAGCCCAGGTCGGACCGCCCCAATCAGGGTAACTTGTTTATTGTAAACCGGATTGATATGTATTGTATACAGGAATTCCGGTATATAAAAATTAAAAATAAATAAATAAATAGTATTTTTGTTCTCCCATGTGATAGCCTGAGGTGCTGAGTTCTTAGAGTATATAAACCCCTGCCACTATCTCTGCATGTGGACTTTTGAGATATCCCTTGAAGGGTCAGCATGACACTTTGCTGTCCACTGTTTGGTTTACTTATGAAACGATTCTTGGACCTCTACGGCTGAGGCTTGCATAAAGAAAGATGGAAAGAGTTCCTTCACCTAATCTTAAGATGATCCCTTGGAAACCATTTGTTTTTTGAGGAGAAGTTGTTCTACCCTTCCTTTCTCTGGTTTTCTTTTTCCTTTTATAAGATTTTTGTTTTTTCTAGGGCCCAGGGGCTCAGGTTATGCCATCTACAGGAGTTGATGTCTCTCAACCAGAGAGCACGGGTAGGTAGACAATAATTAGTCCTGGTGAAGGAATATATCTAGGTCTATTCCTGGAGGAGGGAAGGAGAAAGGGAAGAAGATCTGTGGCACCCATCCAGTGGTAACCACATCTACTTCATCAAGAGATACCATCCAGGTACAAACAAGGAAGTAAGGAGAATAACTGAAAATGGGACTTTACTTAAGAACAATTCAATTGGAAAAAGAATATCCTAGTCACCAAATTCTTGGAGGAAGCTCCAGAATTACCCCATTAATTAAAATGGTTCTGGAATAAGACATATTGAAATCCATATTCAAACACCATTTAGACTGATATCATATCTATCTGTCTAAATAGCTTATCCAGTTACATTCAGTGTGTATGCAGCTAAATTCTAGCTGGATAAATAGTTAGTTAGTTAACTAGTTACCCGGCTAGAATTTAACTGCATAAGTCAAGGGCATTCTAGGAGTAGGCAGGAGGCATTCCAGGGAGGAGCTGGGTTACCCAAATTAATGAACTGCCTAAATCTGGTCAGGCTGTAGGGCTGTCCTAAAATTAGCTAGTTATACATAACCGGTTAACTTTAAGATAGCCAGGTATATTCAGTGGCATGACCACGCTACTAAATATACCTTGCTAGTTAGCTAGATAGGTTTTTCCGGCTAACTAGCCAGGCCACTTAGTAGCTGAATATTGCTTTCATTAAGACCCTTAAAATATGTCAATTGACATCAGAAACAGATTACATTAACTGAAAGCTGGAAGCTACAAATTTATTAAAGGACTGAAGCTGTAAAATGAATATGAAAAGGACTGGAAATATTAAGAGCATGTAACTGAACATTTTTACAACCTTCCATTTTTATTCAGTAAAAGTTAAATTGGAAGTCACTAAATGCTTCCAGAGTGATTGTTAGTGTTGTATGCAAGACATTTTAATACTGGATTAGACTTTTGAACAACATTCAGGGCCTAGGAAGTGATCTTTTCCCATAAGAAGGAATTCTGGATTGTCAGAGTGTACTTACATCAGGAGAAGACTTTGTTAACCAAACCTTTGTTTGAGGTATGGTCTTTGGTGTCCTGAGAAGGAACTCTAACCTGGGGCACATTAATAAAAACAATTTAACTGGTCGAGTAAAAAAGCCCTTTCTAATCATTAATCAGACTTACAATTATATTCTGTAGAGCCACATTCAGCCTGTTGCCAATGTGAGGATTCATTGCCAAATTCACCTCTGGCCTGCAGATGGCACTGAGGGCTGCTTGGCCTATCTAACCAGTCCTTCCAGCCCTGTGGCCTTCATTTCCCCCCAGTAGCCATTTTGTTTCCTGCATAGACTTGTAGTTATAATCAGGCAGCTTTATCAGTGAGTTGCCAGAGCTTAGTCCTACTTCCTAGTCCTCATACTCTGGCTCTGTCTTGTTACGTGAATTCAGAAAACTTCTTTGTTTCCAGTTTCTGTCTTTAGCATTCCTGCATGACCTCTTTTGTGTTCCTGGTTTCCTGGTGTGCTCCAGCTTCTGCTCCATTCCAGACTTCTAGTTCCTTGCTTGTTTTGGGGGCTACTCCCATTCCTTGTGCCTCGCTGGCCACCAGCACCTGAGGGCTCAACCTGAGAGGAAGGTGGTTTGCATAGGCAGAAGCTGATCCGTTTCTCTATTTTACATCATCATAGGCCTGGATTTGCCTCTTCAGATGTGAGGCCTATCATTCCTGGGGCAACCCTCAGAAGGCTGACGTCACAACCATGGCACAGCACCTTAGATTTCGGAAATGCATTGAATTTGATAGGTCACTGAAATATTTTCTGGCATCTTGTCCTGTTTTATATATGTTGCGCTTTTGCTTGTTATCACCATCTTAGCTGTCGAGTAGCAGAGGAAGTTTGTTAATCTTACCAAGAGAGATACGTGCTCCTGAAGGGACAGGAAAATGATTCATAAAGCTTATGCTGAATTAAGATTGAGCAATAAAAGAGCAAACAGGCAATTAACTCTACCCTTTACCTATGTGCAATCAGCTGCTGTTTCCCAGGCCAAGTTCTGTCAGTGGCTTGTGATGCTACTGTATGCACATGTCCAAGCACCAAAATATTATAAGAAAAAAGTACACAAAAAAATTAAATTTATGACCGGAAAAGCATTCTGGCTGACTTAGAAGACTGATTTGAAGACAATGGGAGATGTCTAATTTGCTGGCCCACTTTTCCCTTCCTGATGTTGATTACACATACAAACTTACAAAATTAGCACTGACATATACTGAGAACTAATGACACTTGACTCACGGTTTCAGCAGCCAGAATCAATTACGCAAATTGTCACATATCAGTCACTAGACAATTGCTAACCCTGTTGCCGATTTTTCACAGGAGCTGATCTTCCTTTGGCAGTACAGAGAATTCTTATAAAATAAAATAAAAGAAACCTAACAACTCCAAGTTTTCCTATGGGATAAAAAAAAAAAAATATTCAGAATGAGGAGAAACGTTTCCAAAACCTGGTCATTTTCTAATAGAAGAGATGGAAAGCAGATTTTTGATATAGCTAACTAAATTATGTTTATGCTGAAATGCACGGCTTTGGGTATATGATGCCATTATATATTCTAGATTCTGTAGTCATCTGGCCTGCTGCAGAGCCCTAAGTGCTGTTCACACATCACAGACCCCGCAATACAACCCAACAGGAAATCATAGAGGTATGAGAGAAGAAAGCACACTATGTTCACTTGCTATATAATTCTGTTTATACTGTACAGGTATCCATGTGAGCTTATCCGCCATCATTCATAGCCCTTTGGTAGAACAGCCGAGCAAGTTAATTTCCTGGAAGCATTAAGTAAGCTTCCAGGAATTATACCATTTTTAAATGATTTTCTGAATTTTAAGCACAGCTTTAATATCAGGAAACAGTAATATAAGAATATTACCATTTTTTTTACAGATTTATTATAGTATAGATTTATAGAAATGCAGAAGATATTGGCAAAGAAGGACCACTTGGTCCATCCAGTCTGTTCATCTGTCTACAAGGCTATCGCAGGTCTTACTTAATCTATGGTCTTCTCCCTCCTTCCACCATGAAGATCCTTTTGTTGGTTCAAATAGATGCTTGAATGCTGCCATTGTTTTGGCTGCTACTACTTCTACTGGAAGTCAGTTCCAGCTGTCCATCACTCTCTTAGTGAAACAATATTTTCTTTATTCATTTTGTACCTCCATCCCTTCAGTTTCAGAGGATGATCCCCTTGTCCTTAAGTTTTTTTATTCTGTCAGCAATACTACCTTCATGTACCTACTAGATGCTTGAATGTTCATATTTAATCTCCCCTTTCCATTCCCCCTTCAATCCTTCTATGTATGGCTTATATTCAGACCATGCACTATTTTGGTGGCCCTTCTGTGAATTGTCTCTGCTTCATCAATTCCTTTTTGTAGATATAGTATCCAGAATTTCATATAATACTCAAGGTGGGGTCTCAAAGGCAATATTACTTCACACTACTAATAATACCTCGCATTATGTATCCAAGGATATTAATAGTGTTCTCAACTGCATAAAAGCCACACGGAGTGGCTACCTTGAGGTCATATGTTATGTTGACACTCCAGCTCTCCTGTTTGGTGGCTGATTCTTTTTACTCTTTCCTTTCTCCTCAAAAAAGGTATTTGGCTTTGAATTTTTATGTTCCAAATGCATGATTTTGTGCTTTTTTTGTAATAAAATGTAGTTGACAACCCTTAAACACTCTTCCTATTTTTGAAAATCATAATGAGGTCCATATTCAGACAAGGTCTGGCTAACAAAGTTAGCCGAATAAACTTATCCGGCTAACTTTGGAGGTGTATTCAATAGTGAAATTGCACTATTGAATATTGTCTGCTATCTTAAAGTTAGTGTTATATTTCGAGACTCATATGGCCTACCCACGAGCCACAATACTCACCCGACAGCGTCACCAAGCTGGCCTCTCTCCCATTTGGCAAGAACACTTCGCAGCAGGATGCCAGTCCTGCTTCCTCCCAAGGCACCCCTAGGTGCATGCGCACTGGACTCGGCCAGTCTTAAAGGGCCTGAGCCGGGAAAGTGCCCACGGCACCCACTGATGACATCAGCCTCCCAGCCCTATAGAGGGCTTTCCAGAACACTCACTGCCTCAGCAACAGGTTGCTTGCATCTTGTGTAGAGTGAGTTACTGCTTGTCCTGCATTCCTGATCCTGAGCCTGCCTCATCTCTCTAGCCCAGCCTGCTTCATCCTTCCAGCCCCTTTGCCTCCACGCCTGCCCCTGGATTACTGGATTCAACACTAGCCTGAACTCTGACCATTCTTGCCTGTCACCTGCCACTGATCTTAGCCTGGACTTTGACCATTCTCGAATGCTGTCTGCCTTCAACCATAGCTTCCCCTGGGAACTATTCTCCTACCAACTCCTAAGAGATTCACTCCTAAGATCTGCCGGCCTCTGGAACCTGACAGTTCAACCTAAGGAGAAAGGAGCTGGTATAGTTGAAGCTCCTGCCCAGTCTCCAACTAGCGTAATCCCACCAGCTGTCTGTGAGGACCTACAGGGCCTTCCCTATAGGTTGAGACAACCTCCCCACAGCAACAAGGATACATGAATCTTTCAGTTAGCCGACTAACTATTGCTGCCTAACTTTAGGACAGCTCTTTGGCACGAACAGACTTAGGTGGCTAAGTCATCTGTTGGACTTTGAATATTGGAATTAATCAATTAACTTAGCCATCTCTCAGTTTTGCCCTCAGAATGCCCCTGATTTAAGTGGCTAATTTCTAGTTTCCTAACTTATTAGGCGGCTAGAATTTAGCTGGCTATGTGCCCAAATATTAATTTAGCTAGCTAACGTCTGAGTTAGACAGCTAAATGCTTTTGAATATGGACTTATTATTATTATTTCTCATACTTGATTTCTTACCTTCTATCTTGAGGGCCCCAGGGCAACTTACAATTTTATCAAGAAAAACATACACATTTACAATTAAATTTAAAAAATCTTTCCTCTTATCTATCTCTATTAGCAAACCTACTCTGTTTTGTAATTTTATATAATCTACAAGCAAGCACATTTTCCCTTCCAACCCTTCTACATTATCACCTATGAAAACATTGACAAGTTTTGGGCCAAACAATGTTGATCTCAGTGGCACTTCATTAATTACGTTCTCTTCAGGGCAGTGGATCTCTTTGATCAATATTCTCTGATCCTGTTGCTCAATCACTACTAACACAGTTTTTATATTTTTTTCAACTCCCAGACTGGCTAGTTTGCTCACTACCTGTAGAACTAGATATTCATAAATGTTCTCCAGAGCAGATTTACTGAACTTTTATACTACCATATATATGTGTACTGAACATTTTTTTAAACCTACGCACCAAGTGGAAATCACCTTTTTGTGTATTGTTAGAAAAATCTTTGAAAAAGAAAAAACAATTTTAAGTGGTGTTGGTAAGGTTTCATATAACCGTGTAGGCAACCCTGCCTTGTTCAAGCATATTATAATCATGAACCAACCAACCACCACCTGTTTTTTTGTATGTGTGCTATTTAAAATCTTTTTTGTGAAATTGCCTTTAAACTTTCAAAAATGTTTTTAAAACATCCAGAAAAAATGTATATGGACCCTCCAAAGTCTTATGTTTGTTCCTTAGTTTTTAATGTAATAACGTGACATCATCACATGTGCACTCTTCATTGTAAACTACACCTGAATTTGTAAACTAACGCATTTTTTGCATGAGCGATACTCTTCGTTGATACTATAAACTCTTCACATAATAGCATAATCCCATATCAAAATCCCAACATGTACATGTTTCAGACGGTGCACGTCCTTCCTCAGGGGATGTGCTCACAGATGGTATCTACCCTGCTATTTTTGGCGGTGATGATTTTAAACTGAAAGTTAAAATTGCTTCCCTTAAAGCAGGGGTCGGGAACCTTTTTGGCTGAGAGAGCCATGAACGCCACATATTTTAAAATGTAATTCTGTGAGAGCCATACAAGACCTACCAAATTAATTTACTACAACCCCCTACTCTCCTGATGCCCCCCAAGACCTGCCAAATTAATTTACTACAAACCCCCCACCTTTCTGACCCCCCCAAGACCTGCCAAAAGTCCCTGGTGGTCTAGCGGGGGTCCAGGGATCGCAGACAAATCTTTAGTAAAAAAGTAAAAATCTAACAAAACCCCCCACCCTCCTGACGGCCCCCAAATCCTCCAAAATTAATTTACTACAACCCCCCACCCTCCTGACCCCCCCAAGACCTGCCAAAAGTCCCTGGTGGTCCAGCGGGGGTCCAGGAGCGGTCCGTGAGCGATCTCCCGGACTTGGGCTGTCGGCTGCCAGTAGTCAAAATGGCGCCGACAGCCCTTTGCCCTCACTATGTCACTGGGGTCGACCAATGGCAGCGGTAGCCCCTGTGACATAGTAAGGGCAAAGGGCCGTTGACGCCATTTTGATTACTGGCAGCCGATGGCCCTTTGCCTTTATTATGTCACAGGGGCTACCGCTGCCATTGGTCGACCCCAGTCACATAGTGAGGGCAAAGTGTTTTGAAAATCAGGTCCATAGGGAACAATTTTCAAACGGCTTATGCAGTTGTAAACTATATGGGTGGTTTTAGCCTGTGCACTTTATCCAGATTTTCAAAGGGAAGCCACATGGGTATGCATGTTAAAACTGTCCACATATTTTGCATTGCCTGTAGCCACGAGAGGAGAAAATATAGAAACATAGAAATGACAGCAGAAAAGGACTAATGTTCCATCCAGTCTGCCCAGCAGCCTTCTCATGGTAGTATCTGCCATGCAGGTTACCTCTGTGTATCAGTCAGTGCAGCTTGACATGCTATGCTTATGGACTTGGCCGTAGAAGCAGTCTTGTGGTTTTTCTTTCCTTAATGTCTGCACATCAGTACTCCAGACTGTAAAAAAGACATGGCTCGTGTTGGTTGTCCCTGAATCCAAATTTCACTTCCCTCCACTTCCCACCCCCCCCTCCTTTGAAGCGGAGAGTTATGTTGCAGTTGCATCAGAAGTATCAAGGTTTATTTGTTAAGTGTAGTAATCCATGTCTTCTGTTAAGGGTAGTAACTGCTGCTCTGTTCAGGTTACTCCAAACCATAAAAGTTGGGGCCCTCGTTGGTTGAGATCTAAATCCAATTCCCCTACTCCCCTGCCGTTGAAGCAGAGATCAAATGTTGGTGTTACATCAAAAGAATCCAGGCTTATTGGTTAAGGGTAGTAACTACCACACCAGCAAGTTACCCCCATGCATGCTTTCTTTGTTTCCTTTAGGACTTGGCCATAGAAGCAGGCCTGTGCTTTTTCCCTTATGTCTGCATATCACTATCCCAGACCATGGAAGTTGGGGCCCTAAGTTGTCTTCTGAATACAATTCCTCTTTTCCCCCACCATAGGGAGCAATGTTGAAGTTGCTTTAAAAGCATCAAAACATTACGGTTATGGGTAGTAATCTCCATGCCTTCTGTTAAGGGTAGTAACTGCCATAGTAGCAAGTTACTCCCTTGAACGCTTATCTCATTTTTATCCTCTAGCCTTTAGAGATCCACAGTGTTTATCCCATGCCTCTCTGAATTCTTTATCTGTTCTTTTCTTCACCACCTCCTCCGGAAGGGCATTCCAGGCCTCCACCACCCTCTCGTGAAGAAATATTTCCTGATGTTTGTTCTAAGTCGTCCTCCCTGGAGTTTCATTTTGTGACCCCTAGTTCTATTGTTTTCTTTCTAATGGAAAAGGTTTGAAGTCCATATGTTATTGAAACCTGTTAAGAATCTGAAGGTCTGTATGATATTTCCTCTGCAACTCCTCTCTTGTAGGGTATACGTATTCAGATCCTTCATCCTCTTGTCATAGGTCTTCCAATACAGATCCCACACCATTTCCCCTTCACCCTTGTCTGGACTCCCTCCATCCTATCTCTATCCTTTTTGAGATACAGGCTCCAGAATTGAACACAATACTCAGTTGAGGCCTCAAAAAAGGATTTGTACAAGGTAATCATCACCTTCTTTTTTCTTACTGGTTATTCCTCTCTCTATGCAGCCTTGCAATCTTCTGGCTTTAGCTATTGCCTTGTCTCATTGGTTTGCCATCTTCACATCCCTAGACACTATCACCCTAAGATCCCTCTCTTGGTCCGGGCACATCAGTCTTTCACCCCCCATCACACACAGCTCTTTTGGATTACCACATCCCAGATGCATGATTCTGCACTTCTTGGCATTGAATCCCAGTCTTGGCATGCTTAGTTTTGAAAATATCATTGTAAGATAGGATGAGCGGTCTGAGGCTTTTTGAAGTGCTTTATTTGCAGAAATTACCAACAATCTGCTTACTCAAGGCAACACAACTTCAAGTTAAGACATTCACATTCACAGACTTTTCACTAGAAGTAGGCCAGCTATGTTAAAGGGGCTGTCTTTCCCTTATAACTCACAGGACAGAAATGATACAGGAGCTGCCTTCTCCTGGAGTCCCTGGAGTTGCTTCAAACAAGCAAAGTAGACAGTGCATCAAACTAGGTAGAGAGTGCATTGTAGAAATCAACTCCTCTTGTACCTTTCATCGATTTAAACGATATAAATTCTTCAATGATGTCAGCTTCGCTGTTTGTACCTCTGACTGTGTATGTAAAACCTCCCCCCCAACCAAACTCTACCCCACCCCCAAACCCCTCTTTCAGTGGAATAAATAGAGAGTGACATATTGATTTCTATTGCTATAACGCCCCCTTCCCCACCCCCTTGGTGTATTAATCAGTGCCTGAAGTGAAAAATTGCTCAGGTGTGATAAATGTATTGCACCTTGTAGAAATGACCTAACCATGCCCCCTTTTTTTTTTATCACGGGTGCTATTTTTGCTATATCTATAGCATTTTGATAAATCTAAGACTAAGTCTGCAAGTACTTTGTTCCCACAAGACCGTGCATCCAGCTTTCAAAGAGAAAAGACTACCATACTTTTCTTTTGAAAATTGTCCATGTACCCAAAGTTTGTGGATTTTGCACCTGCTTTTTGTGCAGGAGAAATTAATATGCATAGATTCAAAAATTCAGTCTAGGCCTGCTGTTTGCCTCCCTCTACCTAAACACCCTTCTGGGAAGGCCCCTTTACTGTCCTGCAAAATGGCAGATACTGTGGAAAATGATGCACACTTCTGACTGGATTCAGGTCAGGCAACCTTTAGACAGCCAAGAAGTTATCACCCAGGTAAATAGTTTTGAAAATTGGCCTCTGAATGAAAGAAAAGTAGAGAACTAATTAAGATTAAGGCTTGTAGTCTCAATTTTCTTAGGAAAATTTTCCCACAACCTGTTTAGAGGCATCCATTGTCATTTATAATAATTATATCTATTTGTAAAAAATAATTCTCTTATCTGACAATTTTTATGATTTACCTATGATTTCTTGATTATTTTGCAACAATCTATTGCAAAAAAAAGATTCAGCTACTTTTTCAGCAGACCACAGTTAATTTGTTTCTGTTGACTTTCTAAAGATAACAGCAGTAATTGCAGTATTGGTAGCCCACTATCCTCTCCATATCCCTCTTTTCTCAAATAAAAGTTAAAGCTGCCATTAATTTAAAAAATGTCAATGAACATGGGGTGTTCTTCAAAAAGAAATAAGATAAGTGCATTTTATTTGCATATACAACAAATGTTTTAAAAATGAACTTTCAGCCTATGATTAAGTAAAAGGCAAATGAAGGTAGTTTTGCTGCTGGAAGTATGTTGCGCCGGAGGTGGACCCTTGGGCAGAGGTGGGGTTGACGCTACCCATAGGAGGGATCCTATGGGTCCCCACCTTCGGCAGGTAGAGAGGGCTGATGGACAGAAGCTGGCTGGCGCTTCACCAATACCAGCCCTCATTCCCCACAGGTTGAGCCGTTGGATGCCGGGGCCGGCTGGACTTAGGTGGCCTCCGTCGGTGGTCAACGATGGGTGGATCGAGGTCATCCCAGAGGCAGCAACTAGTGTAGGTATCAGTCTCTACTGGACAAGGCGGAGTCCTGGAGATCCAGGCGCCAATAGGAACATAGTCTGACAGAGGGCGCCCGAGCAAGAGCAGGCCAAAGCTTGAATGAACCACGACCAGGACAAAGGCTGAAGAGGCATCTTTAAGCAAGCTGGGATCAGGGCTGGTGGCAGTCTGGAAGCAGTGGCAAGCAAGGCTGAGGTCTAGACTAGGAGAGAGTCAAAGGATGGTCAGACCGAAGCAGAAGTTCAGGGCTGAAAAGAAGCAACTGCATAGTCAAGCGATGCAGAGGTCCAGGGCTGAGAGAAGCAACGGCGTAGTCAAGCGATGGAGAGGTCCGGGGCTAGAGAGAGGTAACAGAGTAGTCAGGCAATGAGGAGGTCAAACTAGGTTAGCAATCTGAAGGAGAGATGAAGGAACAGGACCACAGGAACAAGGAAACAGGAACGAAGACAATCAGGATCGGGAATCAGGAACTGAAGAGGCAATGAGTACTCGACTAGTGAGGGGACCTGTTGCAAAGGCAATTTGAGAGAGCGGAGCCGGGGCTTATATACCAGAGCTCGGCCAACATCATCATCCGGGGCCGCGGTCAGGTTCCTGCCAAGGGCCCTATTTAAGGACTAGCTGTGCACGTGCTCCTTGGGAGTGGCGCGGCACTGGTCGGGATAGGCCTGACACGGAGCTTCAGGATCTGTAGCAGAGCCGGAGGCCCCAGGGGTGGCCCGAGGATGGAGCCACGACTCACAGCCGCCAGAGACAAGAGACCAGATGCTGGATCACTTTGAAAGAGGTGAGGGGGCCGAGCTGCAGATCTGCTGTGGCCGGTGAGTGTAACAGTACCCCCCCTCTACACCCCCCCCTCCGAGGTCTGGGTTTGCCCGTATGGGCATGATGAAACTAGAGTAGGAGTTTCTTTCCAGGATATTTCAGACTGGCTCCCACAAATTATTTTCAGGGCCATAACCCTCCCAGGAAAGGAGGTGTTCCCACCGGCAGCCCCTACGGTGGACATCAAGGACTTCGTGAACATTTTAAGTGGTGTCGGTCTTTGCAACCAGCGGAGGAGGTGCCGGGGCCTTTCGTGAAGGCCAGGATAGGACCACAGGTTTTAGGAGTGATACGTGAAATGTATTGTGGATTTCCAATGTAGGGGGCAGCTGATGTTGGTAAGTTACTGGTCCGACACGACGAATGATTGGAAAAGGTCCAATATTTATTTATTTATTTATAATTTTTCTATACCGATGTTCCTGTATACAATACATATCGCACCGGTTTACAAGGAACTGAACTGTCACCTCAAGGGTGTAATACATTGTAACATTTTAACATAGAACTTTGAGGGAGAACATTCAAAAAACAAAATAACTGAGGTAGGGTATAAAAACTAGGGATGTGAATCGTTTTTTGATGATTTAAAATATCGTCCGATATATTTTAAATCATCAAAAATCGTTAGAGCCGCGATACAATAACAATTCCCCCGATTTATCGTCAAAAAATCATAAATCGGGGGAAGGGGGAGGGGAAGGGGGAGGGCGGGAAAACCGGCACACTAAAACAACCCTAAAACCCACCCCGACCCTTTAAAATAAATCCCCCACCCTCCCGAACCCCCCCAAAATGCCTTAAATTACCTGGGGTCCAGAGGAAGGGTCCCGGTGTGATCTTTTACTCACGGACCTCTGCTGCGTTGTAGAAATGGCGCCGGCGCTACCTTTGCCTTGTCATATGACAGGTCAAAGGTAGTGCCGGCGCCATTTTGTTTTTTGTCCCCCGAAGTCAGGAGCTTAGGAGATCGCTCCCGGACCCCCGCTGGACCCCCAGGGACTTTTGGGCAGCTTGGGGGGGCCTCCTGACCCCCACAAGACTTGCCAAAAGTCCAGCAGGGGTCCGGGAACAACTTCCTGCACGCGAATCGTTTTTCCGTACGGAAAATGGCACCGGGGGGATTTATTTTAAAGGGTCGGGGTGGGTTTTAGGGTTGTTTTAGTGTGCCGGTTTTCCCGCCCTCCCCCTTCCCCTCCCCCCCACTGGACCCCAGGTAATTTAAGGCATTTTGGGGGGGTTCGGGAGGGTGGGGGATTTATTTTAAAGGGTCGGGGTGGGTTTTAGGGATGTTTTAGTGTGCCGGTTTTCGATTTACACGATTTACACGATTTACACGATATTTAAAAAACCCAAACTGCGACAATCCGATTCCCTCCCCCTCCCAGCCGAAATCGATCGTTAAGACAATCGAACACACGATTCACATCTCTAATAAAAACTAGGTACAGAATCAGGGTATAAACAGGTGCTTCAGGGTACACAATCAGAAAGTGTATGTATGGTGATATGGATACCGTCTGTCTCTTCATCAAGTTTTAGATCTCAGGGAAGGCTTGGGTGAATAGCCAGGACTTTAGCTTCTTTTTGAAAGCTGCTAGGCAACGTTCTTGGCGGAGGTCTGGCGGAAGCCTGTTCCAAAGGAGGGGACCAGCAGTGGACAAAGCTCGTTTCCATACAGGCGGATTTTAAAAACCCTGCTCGCGTAAATCCGCCCGGATTTACGCGAGCAGGGCCTTGCGCGCCGGCGCGCCTATTTTCCATAGGCCGCTGGCGCGCACAGAACCCCGGGACGCGCGTAGGTCCCGGGGTTCTGTGCCAATGGCACGGATACCCTGTCACATGGTAAGGGCAAAGGGGCATCGGCGCCATTTTTTTTTTTTTTTTTTAGAACAGCTGATGCCACAAAATCTCTCCCTGAGGCCCCCCTGGATCTGTCCTCTCCCCGAGGCCCCCCTGGACCACCAGGTAATTTTAAAAGGTTTTGGGGGGTCGGGAGGAGGGGGGGTTCGATTTAAAGGGTTGGGTGTTTTTTTTTTTTTTAGCGGCGCGGGCCTCCCTTTAAAAAAATGGTCGGGAGGGTGGGGGGTTGATTTAAAGGGTCGGGTGGGTTTTTTTTTTAATCGGGCCATCGGCGCCATTTTAATTAGTGGCAGCCAAAATGGCGCCGATGGCCCGAGAGCGGGAGATCGCGTCGGGACCCCCCCCACTGGACCACCAGGTAACTTAACATTTTGGGGGGGTTCAGGAGGGTGGGGGAGGGTAAAGGAATTGGTTTTAAAGGATCGGGGTGGGTTTAGGGGTTGTTTTGGTGTGCCGGTTTTCCCGCCCTCCCCCAAAATTTAACGATACAATACAAATGCCCCTGACGATAAATAGGGGGCATTTGTATTGTATCATGCACTCTAACGATTTTGGACGATTTAAAAATTATCTGACGATAATTTTAATCGTTCAAAAACGATTCACATCCCTATTGTGTAGAGCCTTATGAATCATCATGATTGCTTTAAAGAGTATCCTGAATTTTATAGGCAGCCAGTGAAGGTTCTGGAGGATAGGAGTAATGTGTTCTCTTTTTTTGGTGTTAGTGAGGATTCTGGCCGTTGCATTCTGGACCATTTGAAGTAGTTTGATGGTGCTGGTGGGCAGGCCCAGGAGGAGAGAGTTGCAATAATCCAGTTTTGGGAGGATGATAGATTGTGGAACCAGGCGGAAATCTCGGAAGTGTAGGAGTGGTTTTAATTTTTTTAATACCTGCAATTTGAAGAAGCATTCTCTGGTGGTGTTGTTTACGAACTTGCTGAAGTTGGTGCAAACCTCTGAGAAGATATCTCGAGTCGAATATAATGGGTGCTTAATCCGTTTTGGCCAGGAAGGAACTCAGGAGCTGAGCGTCAATGGCTGTCAGCAGATCTCTTGGCCCTGGAAGCAGCTTGGCGTAAGCAAAGATTTGTCTGGTTCCAAAGTGCCTTGAGGGCATCGACAGTGGCTTGCACGATAGGAGAAAGCACTGACAATGGTATGGGTAGCGGTGGTTGTGGTTGTTTCCTGTAAACGATGGAAAAGGGCGATGTGGGAGTTGTGGGAGAACTCCTCCCAAGGAAGAAGCTCCAACCAATTGTCCTGATGATTGTTTATATATGCGCGGAGGAGGGACTTGTCCATTGGCTTGAGGATGGTATGCTGTTGTTAAACTGATGTTAATGCCAAACCTTTTACAAAGGGCGTGCCAATATCTGGTGATTAATTTTCAGCCTCTGTCAGAAACAATGTCCTTGGGTAAGCTGTGTAGTCAGAAGATGTGTTGAAAGAACAGGCGTGCCAATTCAGGTGCAGATGGTAGGCCTGGTAGTGGAACAAAATGGGCCATTTTGGAGAATCTGTCAATTGTAACCCATATGACCATGTGGCCTTTAGATGGTGCAAATCCACAATGAAATCTGTGGAAAGATGTGTCCACGGTTCTTCAGGAGCTGGAAGTGGCTGGAGTAAACACCAAAGTCGCCTGACCGGGGGTTTCTGTTGAGCGCAAGTACTGCAGGAATTGACGTACACTTTAGCATCAGAGACCATAGTGGGCCACCAGAAGAACCGCTGGAACAGCGCTAGGGTTCGCGCTCGCCCTGGGTGACTGGCAAACTTAGAGTCATGTGCCCACCAGAGGACTCTTTCATGGAGTCAATGGGGCACCACAGTTTTCCCAGTAGGAACATGATGAGTAGACAAAAGACAAATGCAGGCGGGGTCAATAATATGACCGGGTTTGTCTTCAGGTTCAAATGAACGTGATAGGGCATCTGCCCAGAGATTTCTCTCTGCGGGCAGTAGCGAAGCTCAAAGTTAAATCTGGAAAAGAGCAGAGCCCATCGGGCTTGATGGGCATTGAGATGTTGGGCTTGGCTCAAGTGTTTATGAACTGTGAACATTGTTAATTTCTGTTGGGCGCCCTCTAGCAATGGATACCATTCCTCCAAAGCCAGCTTGATGGCGAGTAATTTGCGGTCTCCAATGCTGTAATTTTGTTCTGAAGCAGAGAATTTGCGTGAGTAGAAGGAACACGGGACCATGCATCCGGATGCAGAACTTTGGTTCAGGACCACCCCTGCTCCAATTGAGGAGGCATCTACCTCAACCAAGAAGAGGCAATTAGGGTCCAGATGATGGAGACAGATCCAGTTAAGAAAGCCTCTTTGAGGCGATGAAAGGCGAAAATAGCTTCCGGGGTCCAGTTTTGAGTGTCCTGACCCTTACAGGTTAAAGCTGTAAGAGGAGCCGCCAACATAGAGTAGTGCAGTATAAAGTGGCAGTAGTAATTCATGAATCCTAGAAAACGTTGAAGTGCCTTCAGGCCCACGAGTTGTGGTCAGTCTTGGATTCCTTTTAATTTCACAGGATCCATCGAGAACCCTTGTTGGGAGATTATGTAGCCCAAAAAGGGCAAGCTGGATTTTTCAAATAGGCACTTGTCCAATTTCGCGAAGTGATGGTACTCCCGGAGACGTTGAAGTACAGTACGAGCATCGGTACGGTGCATGGACAGGTCCTTGGAGAAGGTAAGAATGTCATCCAAGTATGCCACAACTTTGATGTACAAGAGATCCCTGAAGATTTCATTAATCATTCGCTGGAAAACTGCAGGTGCATTACAAAGGCTGAAGGGCATCACTAAATATTCGTAATGTCCATCTCTGGTGTTGAAAGCAGTCTTCTAGATGTCATCAGGGCGAATACACACCAAGTTGTAGGCTCCACGTAAGTCTAACTTGGTGAAGATAGAAGCTCCATGTAGCCGATCAAACAATTCAGATATCAAGGGCAGAGGGTACTTGTCCTTGAGAGTGATCACATTCAGTCCGCGGTAATAGATACACGGTCTTAAAGATCTGTCCTTTTTTATAACGAAAAAGAACCCTGCACCAGCAGGGGAAGTAGAGAGGTGAATGAACCCCTTCGCAAGATTTTCCCAGATGTATTCCATCATGGGCTTGATCTCGGGAAGAGACAGAGGATAGGTATGCCCTTGGGCGGGCATGGTTCCAGACAGAAGATCGATGGGACAATTAAATTTCCGAAGAGAGGATAGGAGGTCCGCCTTCTGCTTCAAGAACACGACTTTGAAGTCTGTGTAGGGAGCAGGTATGCCTGAGGAAGTGGTCGCCAGAGGAACCACTGGTGGGGGCGCCATTTTATGAAGACAAGTCTGGTGACAGGTGGAGCCCCATTCTGTCAGCTGGAGAGACCCCCAATCGAATTGGGGAGAGTGACGTTGGAGCCAAGGTAGTCCCAGAACTACCGGGTGGATGGATTTCTCTAGAACTAAAAGTTCAATTTCTTTGGCATGGAGAGCACCAGTAAGAAGTCGAACTGGCTCTGTGGCTAAGGAGATTCGACCGGGTAACGGTTCTCCATAGATTGAAGTAATGCACAAGGAAGTTTCAAGAGGACAGGTATTGATACCCAGGAGTTGAACTAAGTCTTTAAGGATAAAATTCCCACCTGCTCCAGTATCCACCAGAGCAAGGACAGGAAATGATCAAGAGTCCCAGACTATAGTAATAGGCACGGATAGTTGAGGGGCTGGGGACGTTGCACCCAAGTTCAGGACCCCAACTGAACTTAGGCCGGGAAGTTTTCCTGCACAGACTGGGCAAGTCTGTAGATGATGGCCGGGTGCTCCACAGTACAGACACAGGCCTGTTTGTCTCCGCTGGAGGAGCTCTTCTCGGGACAGGCATCCACGACCCAACTGCATGGGTTCGTTGGTCTTGGCCACATCAGACTTATTACCAGTAGTAGGATTGGTAGCAGGTGGTGAGTGAGAACAGACCCGAGAGGGTTTCTTGGGCATCCAATTCTCCTGGTGACACTCTTAGAGATGATGGTCAATTCAGCCTGTTAGATCGACAAGATCCTCAAAAGAGGCCAGGAGCTCTCGTGTTGCCAATTCATGCTTTAGTTTCAGGGAGAGCCCGTCCAGGTAGATAGCTCGTAGGCAGTCCTCCTGCCAAGCGAGTTCAGACGCTAAAGTCCGGAATTCAATGGTGCAGTCGAAGAGGCTCCTTTGGCCTTGTCGAAGGTATAATAGACTAATACTTCCCATGGCATGCCACCCAGGATCATCAAAGGTTTGCCAGAACACAGCCATGAACCGCGACAGTTCCCGATCGCTCCCACAAGGCAGAAGCCCACGCCAGTGCCTTCCCTTCTAGGCGATACAAGATGAAGGTGACCTTGGTTAATTCATCTTGAAAATGGAGGGTTGAAGAGCAAACTGCATATAGCACTGGTTAACAAACAATCTGCACAGTTTGGATTCACCATTGAAATGAGACGGGGCTGACAGGGCCAGTAGGGTTCTGGAGGAGGAAGTAGACAGCTGTGGCGAAGAGGAAGCTGTCGCTGGAACTGAGTTGCTGGACATGGCATCTAACCATGTGTGCAGACGCTCAAGGGAAGAGGCCAGAGTCTCAAGATATATGAGACGCCATATTTATATTGTACTTTTGTATATAATTAACCTCCTCTATCTCTTTCTATTTCTTACATTCCCAGTTCATTAGCCCTTGTTAATTGTAACTGCTTCTCTTCATCACGTTATTTATGTTTGGTTGTATTATTCGCACCCCTGTTATCTGTAAACCGACATGATGTGAACGAGTTCATGAATGCCGGTATAAAAAAACCTTAAATAAATAAATAAATAAATATTGTACCTTTAGGACCAGGCCAGGAGTAGTCTGGGGGGTACGCGGCTCTGCCGAGTCCATGGCCTTTGCAATCTGTTGCACCGGAGGTGGACCCTTGGGCAGAGGTGGGGTTGACGCTACCCGTAGGAGAGATCCTACGGGTCCCCGCCATCGGCAGGCAGAGAGGGCTGATGGACGGAGGCCAGCTGGCACTTCAACAATACCAGCCCTCATTCCCCGCGGGTTGAGCCTTTGGGTGCTGGGGCCGGCTGGACTTAGGTGTCCTCCGTCAATGGTCATCGATGGGTGGATCAAGGTTAGCCCAGATGCAGCAACTAGTGTAGGTATCAATCTGTACTGGACGAGGCGGAGTCCCGGAGACCCGGGTGCCAATAGGAACACAGTCTGACAGAGGGTGCCCAAGCAAGAGCAGGCTAAAGCCTGAGTGAACCACATCCAGGACAAAGGTTGAAGAGGTGTCTTTAAGCAAACTGGGATCAGGGCTGGCAGCAGTCTGGACTGAGTGGCAAGCAAGGCTGAGGTCTAGATGAGGAGAGAGTCAAAGGATGGTCAGGCAAAGCAGAAGTCCAGGGCTGGAGAGAAGCAACTGCATAGTCAAGTGATGCAGAGGTCTGGGGCTGGAGAGAAGCAACGGCGTAGTGAAGCGATGCAGAGGTTCGGGGCTGGAGAGAGGCAACGGAGTAGTCAGGCAATGCAGAGGTCCGGAGCTGGAGAGAGGCAACGGAGTAGTCAGGCAATGCAAAGGGCAAACCAGGTAAGCAATCCAAAGGAGAGACGAAGGAACTGGAACACAGGAACAAGGAAACAGGAATGAAGGCAATCAGGATCGGGAACCAGGAACTGAAGAAGCAACGAGTACTCAACTAGCAAGGAGACCTGTTGCTAATGCAATTTGAGAGTGCAGAGCCTGGGCTTATATACCGGAGCTCAGCTGACGTCATCATCTGGGGCCGCTGCCAGGTTCCTGCCGTGGGCCCTATTTAAGGACTAGTTGAGCGCGCACACCTAGGGAGAGGCACGGCGCTGGTTGGGACGGCGTCTCTCCATGGACCATGCGGAGAGGCCCGCCGCAGAGCATCAGGAGCTGTAGCAGAGCCAGAGGCCCCAGGGGCGGCCTGAGGACGGAGCCGGCGGCCCTCAGCCGCCAGAGACGAGGGACCAGATGCTGGATCACTTTGAAAGAGGTGAGGGAGCCAAGCTGCGGGTTTGCTGAGGCCGGCTGCATAACAAAGTGCCTATTATTATACCTACATTTGAGGACTTATAACACATCAGAACACTATTTTAGTTTTATTAATTTTAAAAATACAGCAAAATGAAGACAGCTTAGTAACCACATTCTTTTCATCTCATCTTGTTTTGGTTCTGGCAGTTTCTTCCTGTTCCTCTAAGCTTGCAGCTTCCAGAACCCCTGATTTGCAACTACCCATCTAGCTACATTAGCTTGAAAGGAAGCATGGCACAACAGGTTGTATAGACAAATAATCTGTTCTGTTATTATCATCATCTGGTCCACTCCCTCTATAATATAGTGTTTAACACAATGACTGTGTGATTAAAGGTAGGGTGGTTCTAAGTAGTGTTAGTGTAATTGGAATCCCAGATTTAGCAGCAGTTCTCTATAATAACAGTATTATAGCAGTGCATGTGTAGTTATTGTTATGGTGTACAGTGCCAGGTGGTTGCCAAAGATAGGGAGAACTGGTGTATTTCCTTGTGACGAATTCCCTAATTCCTCTAAACCTTCATCATCATCATCATCATCATCATTATCATTCTATAACTGCAACAGCTACAAAAGTAAGCTTGGTAAGCTTGGTTATTATTTGGTGAACATGCTTCCATCCAAGCAGCCATAACAAAATCTTTATAACCATACTATTCACCTGTACAATCCTTGCCTTGCTCGGGAATATGTGAAAGAGCCAGGAATAGTGTTTGGCTTTGTAGGACACAACACACAAGAAGGCTGCTGGGATGCAGTTAAGATGAGGTTGAAGCAATAATAAAAACAAAAGTGCTGGCTTTCCTTTGGATGCTTTCTATATAGATTAGGTGTGCTTTTAATTCATCTACAATAGAAGTGGTAGAATCTATGTTTCTAAAGAGTTAATAACTAAAAATTATTATAAATTGCTCTGAGATTATATCTGGAGGAAAGGTACCGTCTGAATCCAAAAAATATTATCATTACTCCATACACTAAGAAATTGTTTGTGCTTGGGGCCAAAAATATTCTGTCTTTTGGGGCTTCCAACCAGTCACAGCCTGCTATAGATCTGCATCCAACATCTTCATTTGTGTTTGTCCTGCATTTTTCCACCTCCAGTCCATCTACCCCATCTCCTAGTATGTTTCAGTGGGAATCTGCTGGCCAGTATTTATTATGAATTATGTCTCTCTTATATATAAACATAAATGCCATACTGGATCATAGGGATGTGAATCGTTTTCCATATCGTCTTAACGATAGAAATCGTGTGGCAGGGCAAGAAAATCGTCTTAGGCACGATTTTTTAGTTAAAAAATCGTTAAAAATCGTTTTTTCCGATTAGTGCGCACTAACTCGAGTTAGTGCGCACTAACGGGAGTTAGTGCGCACTAACTGGGAGTTAGTGCGCACTAACTGAAAATGATACAATTTGACACTTTTCAGGTCAGTTAAGGTCAGTTTAGGAATGAATATGTATTCCTATTGGCTGCCCTCTTATTTATTCATGTTACCAAGTTTCCTACTGACAGTATATGGGGGATGGGAAATGGAAACAGTTGGTAGCTTGACAAAACAAGTAATGTGATCAGTCAATGTGACTAGAACTTGTGCCCTAACCCTGATACCAGGGGTATTGTGATCTTCCTGCACACAGTGCCCTATCCCTATTAATACCAGGAGTGTTGTGATCTTCCTGCACACAGTGCCCTATCCGTAATACCAGGGGTGTTGTGATCTTCCTGCACACAGTGCCCTATTCCTGATACTGGGGGTGTTGTGATCTTCCTGCACACAGTGCCCTATTCCTGATACCGGGGGTGTTGTGATCTTCTTGCACACATCCCGATATCAGGGATAGGGCACTGCATGCAGGAAGATCACAACACTCCTGGTATTAATAGGGATAGGGCACTGCATGCAGGAAGATCACAACACTCCTGGTATTAATAGGGATAGGGCACTGCATGCAGGAAGATCACAACACCCCTGGTATCAGGGATAGGGCACTGTGTGCAGGAAGATCACAATACCCCGGAGGAGTGAGGGTCAGGCAGCTCCCCCCTGTCTGTGAAGCCAGCCTCTCACTGGTAATGCAGGGAGGGAGCTGTCTCAGACTTCACCATCCTCCCCCCCCCCCCTTACCCACACACCATTCACTAGCTGGGACATGGGGGAAGTCAGGAGTGAGGGTCAGGCAGCTCCCCCCTGTCTGTGAAGCCAGCCTCTCACTAGTAATGCAGGGAGGGAGCTGTCTCAGACTTCAGGAGTGAGGGACAGGCAGCTCCCCCCTGTCTGTGAAGCCAGCCTCTCACTAGTAATGCAGGGAGGGAGCTGTCTCAGACTTCACCATCCTCCCCCCCCCCCCTCACCCACACACCATTCACTAGCTGGGACATGGGGGAAGTCAGGAGTGAGGGTCAGGCAGCTCCCCCCTGTCTGTGAAGCCAGCCTCTCACTAGTAATGCAGGGAGGGAGCTGTCTCAGACTTCACCATCCTCCCCCCCCCCTCACCCACACACCATTCACTAGCTGGGACATGGGGGAAGTCAGGAGTGAGGGTCAGGCAGCTCCCCCCTGTCTGTGAAGCCAGCCTCTCACTAGTAATGCAGGGAGGGAGCTGTCTCAGACTTCACCATCCTCCCCCCCCCCTCACCCACACACCATTCACTAGCTGGGACATGGGGGAAGTCAGGAGTGAGGGTCAGGCAGCTCCCCCCTGTCTGCGAAGCCAGCCTCTCACTAGTAATGCAGGGAGGGAGCTGTCTCAGACTTCACCATCCACCCCCCCCTCACCCACACACCATTCACTAGCTGGGACATGGGGGAAGTCAGGAGTGAGGGTCAGGCAGCTCCCCCCTGTCTGTGAAGCCAGCCTCTCACTAGTAATGCAGAGAGGGAGCTGTCTCAGACTTCACCATCCTCCCCCCCCCTCACCCACACACCATTCACTAGCTGGGACATGGGGGAAGTCAGGAGTGAGGGTCAGGCAGCTCCCCCCTGTCTGCGAAGCCAGCCTCTCACTAGTAATGCAGGGAGGGAGCTGTCTCAGACTTCACCATCCTCCCCCCCCCTCACCCACACACCATTCACTAGCTGGGACATGGGGGAAGTCAGGAGTGAGGGTCAGGCAGCTCCCCCCTGTCTGTGAAGCCAGCCTCTCACTAGTAATGCAGGGAGGGAGCTGTCTCAGACTTCACCATCCTCCCCCCCCCCTCACCCACACACCATTCACTAGCTGGGACATGGGGGAAGTCAGGAGTGAGGGTCAGGCAGCTCCCCCCTGTCTGTGAAGCCAGCCTCTCACTAGTAATGCAGGGAGGGAGCTGTCTCAGACTGGTATCAGGGTTAGGGCACTGTGTGCAGGAAGATCACAACACTCCTGGTATTAATAGGGATAGGGCACTGTAAGAGATGACTGTAGTAGATTGAATAAAGATCTGATGTTTCTGCTCTCCTCACACCAAACAAAAACAACACACAAGCAGAGAAGCCCTTCTTACAAAGCTGAGCTAGTGAGTTAAGTAGGAGGAAAAGTAAACATACTGGTGCCAGTGTGGCTACTTAAAAAATACACTTACCAACAATCAATTACATATATTTGAACTGTGTACAGTTCCAGCCAGGACCACCTTTCTAAAATGCACAGTGATTGGCAAATTCAACATGCACTAGCATTTCAGGTGCCTGCTAACAAAAATAATAAACAAACAAGTTCTAGTCACGTGAGTGCTGATCATTACATTACTTTTTTTGTCAAGCTTCCAACTGTTTCCATTTCACATCCCCCCAACCATATTGGTAACATCAATAGATAAGAGCACAGCCAGCCAATAGGAATACATACATACATATTCATTCCTAAGTGACCTTTACTGACCTGGGAAGTGTGAACACTTTGTTTCATTTTCTGTTGGTGTTCGTTAGTTTCCAGTTCCATTTGCCATCCCCCCAACCATCACCTCAGTGGTAACCTTGGTAATATCAATAGATAAGAGGGCAGCCAGCCAATAGGAACACATATTCATTCCTAACTGACCTTCAGTGACCTGGAAAGTGTTTATTTGTATCATTTTCAGTTAGTGCGCACTAAATCGAGTTAGTGCGCACTAACGGGGAGTTAGTGCGCACTAACTCGAGTTAGTGCGCACTAACACGATTTAACGATTTTTAACGATAAATCGTTAGAATTTCTATTGTATCGTGTTCTATAACGATTTAAGACGATATAAACATTATCGGACGATAATTTTAATCGTTGAAAAACGATTCACATCCCTACTGGATCATAAGATCCATAAAGCCCAGGATCCTGTCTCCAACAGTGTTCATTCCAGGCCACCTTGCTGGATCCCAAAGATCCATTCCCTCTTGCTCATTAACTAGTAGCTATTCAATAGGGGTGAGCATTTGTTTGAAATGAAGTAGAAAATATTGACAATGTTTCCTATTTCATTTCATTTCAGAATTAAAAAAAACACAATAGGAAAAAACACAAAATTTAGTTTTGTTTTTCCTATAGTTTTGTTGGGGGAGCCAAAAAAATCAATATTAAAAAAAAAAAAATCCAGAACGTGCCCCAACCCTTCCTGTTTATTAAAATATTGATCCCCCCCACCAGCTGACCCCCCCCCATCACCTACCCTAGCCCACCCTCCTGACCTCCCTAGGGCTCACCAAAATTGCCCTGATGGAGTAGCGGGGACCTGGGAGAAACCTCCCATACCTGGGTTCAGTGGTTTTCATTATGGTGTCAGCCGCCCTTTGCCCCTATCTTGTGACAGGGACTACTGGTGCCATTGGGCAACTCCTGTCACATGATAGGGGCAAGGGACTTCCTGGCACCATTTTGAAAAATGGCATGGCTAGACCACCAGGGCAGTTTTGGTGAGTCCTTGGGAGGGTGGAAAAGGGTGGGCAAGGTAGGTCAGCTGGTGGGGGAACCTCAGTATTTTAATAAACGGGAAGGTTTGGGATGGGTTCTGAGTTTTTTGTTTTTTAAATGAAACAAAAGAAAAGAAATCTGGGGGTGGATGCAAAATGGCCCACCCCCGAATCAATTGATTAAACAAATTGAAACTTTTGGGGGTACCACCCCTACTATTAAAGTCTACATGGCTAATAATGGTTTATGGTCTTTTTCTCTAAGAACTTCTCTAAACCCTTTTTAAACTCCACTACACTAATTGCTTTCACCACTTCCTCTTGCAACAAATTCCAAAGTTTGTACGCTAAGTGAAAAAATATTTTCTCTGATTTGTTTTGAGTGTGCTACTTATAAGCTTCATGGAGTGTCCCCTAGTCTTAGTACTACTTCAAAGAGTAAATTAACCATTCCCTATTTATCCATTCCACTCCACTCCACTCAAGATTTCATAGACCTTTAATCATATCTCCTCTCAGTCATCTCTTCTCCAAGATGAAGAACTCTAACCCTTTTCCTTATAGGGAAGTCATTTCATGCCCTTTATCATTGTGGTCGACCTCTGTACCATGAGTCAAATGCAAGCTCAAAAGGACATCTCATGTCCATTTTAGCTGATCATACATAAAAATAAATGTCAACAAAAGTTCAATAGCAGGTCTAAATTAGACAGATAAGACTTTTCTGGCTAAATAGTGATTTATTGGGGGATATTCAGCTGCATAATTGCATAGCTTTGTAGCTGAATATCCCATATAACAGGGTCATTCATCAAAATTCATTAGAGCCTTAACATGCATTAAATAGGGTCTAACGCGTGTTGCGCATGCGATAAATAATGCAATGCAAGCTAGCATGCAAATTTTAATTTTTGTATGCAAATAAAGGTGACCTATCGCATTCCATGATAGATTAACGCACACTAATGTGGGATTTAATGTCATAAATAACTACAACTTTTTTTTCAGTACAAGGGAAAAAAGATTTTATTGCGTGCCCACAGCTGTTATCGCAGATCACAGCAATTATCATGAGCGATAAAATAAGACCTTCTAACAGACCTACCTACCACGCCCACCTAGGCAAATAAAAACAACTTTTCTTACCTGTCCTTTCATCCTAAACCTATTATGTTTGTCTCAAGTTTACTTATTGGGGGTATATTGGATGCTTCAGGATGCTCCCCTCAGACAACAAGAACAACAACCACAATAACAAGCAAGGGAAGTTCCAAGCCCTAGTATAGAAGTCCCTGTACTGGAGCCCGAGTCACAGGTCCAGCAGGGAGAGGGTCAGGGCCCACGCCAGTGCTTGGCATGCAGGTGGGCACAGTGGAGGAGATACAGAGAGCGCATTTTTCCTCCACGAGCCTCATTGCTGGGCATGCCAGAGGATTATGTGGTTAACAGGTATTGCCTCAGCTCTGAGACTATCCTGGATTTATATGAAGAAATCAAAGGGGATCTGGATCCGGTCAAGGAAAGGTCCCACACTATAGTGGGCCTCACCAAACTATTGGCCACCCTGCATCTCATGGCATCCGGCTCCTTCCAAACGACAGTAGGGGTCATCAGGGGCATGTCCCAAACCACTTTTTCCCCACTCTCTGGGCCAGGTCATAACAGTTGTATTTGACTGCCTTTAACCGCTACATTGCATTTCCTCGGGACAGGTAGAACTTGATGAAATTGAAGAGGCTTTTATGCCATTGCTCACTTTCCCAATGTTTTGGAAGTTATTGACTGCACTCACGTAGCCATCAGCTCACCTCATAACAGGGAGGAGATCTTCTGCAACAGAAAGCTCTTCTACTCCATCAACGTGCAAGTGGTCTGCGGTGCTCGAATGCACATCCTTGACATGGTGGCCAGGTATCCGGGAGTCACACACGATTCCTTTATACTTAGACAATCGGGCCTCTTTGACAATTTTGAGGGTGGCCTGTTTGGTGACGGTTGGCTGGTAGGTAAGAGAGATGCTTCTTTCTCTATTCCCTCTTTGCTTTGTGTTTGCAGCAAAATGGAATGTACATAGTGGGGGGGGTGGGAAGGGGCTGTGGGGACTGTAACAGCATCACTTACATGACAAGTAGCTTGTACAATTATGTGTACACACCATTGCTCCAGGGCCTGGCTTTCTCTCACCAGGCTGGAGAGGCCTGCTAATTTTGTGCAGCCAAACAATGCACTCACCACAAAGCTTAGTATGTGACCAGTCACAACACATTTTCTACGGGTTCACTTTAAACATATGCCTTTTCCAATCCTTCCATTTGGAACAGTTGAAATCTCACTGATTATTCACAACCTTTTAGTGTCCACACTGCTGGCACACCCAGATCAGGTGTGCTCTATTATTTATGGGTCAGCCAGGTTGTCAGGCACAGTTTGTCTTGCCCATCATACAGGTAAACCAGAAGCTGTGGCCTGTACATTTTCGGGCCTATCATATTCACTGTGTCAGGTCAGACCAGTTTTTATCTCTGAAGGACATTCTGCAGAGCAGCCAGGGACTTGCACAGTAATACCATGAGATTGAGGTTTGTCTGCTGTGACGTGTGTGGCAGCTCTGATGTACAGCTTCAGGGTTTGATGAGTGCTATAGACAAGTAGCCTTAGCTTGGTTGTCACTGACAGGTACACATTTGGTGGAAACCCCAGATGCACTTTCCTAGTCTGGAAGATCTTATTGTCTGGGGACAATAAGAAAATCTACAGCTCTAAATCTAAATTCTCAAAAGGGAAACTTTCATAAAATGAGGAAAATAGTTAGAAAAAACTGAAAGGTACAACTGCAAAGGTTAAAAGTGTTCAAAAGGCATGGATATTGTTTAAAAATACAATCCTAGATGCACAGTCCAGATATATTCCATGTATTAAGAAAGGTGGAAGGAAGGCAAAACGATTACTGGTATGGTTAAAAAGGTAGGTGAAAGAGGCTATTTTAGCCAAAAAAACATCCTTCAAAAATTGGAAGAAGGATCCATCAGAAGAAAATAGGATAAAGCATAAGCCTTGTCAAGTTAAGTGTAAAACATTGATAAGGCAGGCGAAGAGAGAATTTGAAATGAAGTTGGCCATAGAGGCAAAAACTCTTAATAACAACTTTAAAAAATATATCCGAAGCAAGAAAACTGTGAGGGAGTTGGTTGGACCGTTAGATGTTCCAGCCTTGTTCCAGCATCCTACTGTTCCAGCATCTGTCTGTCCTGTCTCCCCAGGTAGTACCCTTGGACTGTCTCTCTGGTACTGACCTCGGCCTACTCCTTGACTATTCTGTTCGCTGCCTGGATCCTGACTTCTGCCTGCCTTGTGACCTCGTCTGACCTCTGGAACCTGACCCCTGCTTCGTTGACTACTCCTCGGACTGATCCTTGGATTCTGACCTCAGTTGTCATTGACCACGTCTCCTGATTCTGGCTTTGTCCCTTGCCTTGTCATTGCCTACGCTGTACTGGCCTTCCTTGCTTCTCCAGACCTACAGCCTAGAGTCCGACTGCGCTCCCTTGCTGCTCATGGGCACGCCTCTCTACCACCTCTCCGGGAGACCCTGTGAGGCCCACCTAAGTCCAAGCAGCCCGGGTCCCTACGGGCTCCACCCAGGGAGACTGCGGGCTACCAGTGGTGACGCTCATCCTAGCCTCTGTCTCCTCCTGTGCTCCGCCCCTGGGGGCAGGTGCTTCCTGGTCCCTACCAGGGAGCTGTTCTCCACTGCTCCAGGATGATGAGGGTCCACCTCCAAGCGCAACAGGTTGCCAAGGCCATGGACTCAGCGGAGTCTCCCACCTCCAGGGCCCTACCAGGTTTGGCCGCCACAGTCCAAGAACATTGTAGGGCTTTGGAATTGCTAGCCTCTTTGGTGGAAGAGCTTCGTTCCCAGTTGCAAGATACAGCTCTGGTCAATCCCTTGGGCCTATCGGCCTCTATGCTACCCAAGATTCGTTGGCACTCCCTGCATACAATGGGGACCCACGCTCCTGTTGTGGCTTCCTCAATCAGTGCTTCATGCAATTTGTACTGCAACCCTCCTTGTTCCTGAAGGAAACCACTAAAGGGACCTTCATCCTTTCCCATCTGGAAGGGAGGGCTCTTGCATGGGCCTCTCCATTATGGGAACGCTCTGATCTCATGCTTTCCAAGCTATCCAAGTTTGTTGCTCTCTCCAAGCAGAACTTCAGAGACCCAGGCCGCCAAGCTGTAGCCAGCCATAATCTACTCCACCTCCGTCAAGGGTCACGGACCCTCTCTGAGTATACGGTGGAGTTGAGGACCCTGCCTACTGAGCTCGGGTGGCAAGAAGATTGTCTGCAAGCCATCTTCCTAGATGGACTCTCCAGCCCTCTCAAAGATGAACTCTCTGTCCGTGAAACTTCCACGTCTCTAGAGGACCTGATTTCCCTCACCGGGAAGATCGACCATCATCTCCAGCAAAGGCATCTAGAAGTAAAGGCTTCCCGCTCTCCTACACCACATCCCACGTGTGTCCAGAGTCCTCCAGTCAAGACTCCATCACCACTACCTCCTCCCGTGGTGGAACCTATGGAGGTGAACCATGGCCGACTTTCTCCGACTGAACGTCTACGTTGGAGGAAGGAGGGTCTTTGCCTTTACTGTGGCACTTCAGGACATCTTCGGCAGTCTTGTCCGGTCTGTTCGGAAAACTGCAATGCCTCAGCCTGGCGGGGGTCCCGAGCTTAGGCACTACTGTCACCGGCCCCCAACTCCTGCTTCCAATCTCTCTGGGCATTGAGGCCCACTCTTTCACCACCACTGCTCTTGTCGATACAGGAGCAAGTGGCAGTTTCATCATGGATGATATTGTCAAGCTTCTGAAAATTCCTCTTCAGTCATTAGATGTGAGCCTCTGCATCACCTCCATTCATGGAGAACATCTTCCAGGGATCATCACCCATCGAACAGTGGCTATTCGTCTTACCATGGGCACTCTCCATGAGGAGGAGATGTCCTTCTATGTGTTAAAACATTCTAAACATCCAGTCATCCTGGGGCTGCCCTGGCTCCAGGACCAAGAACCCCAGTTAGATTGGCATTCCCTGCAGTTGATGCCTTTGAAGGCAGTCAAACAGCTCACTGATAAGGGGCAGGGGGTACCGGTCTTTGCGGGTTATAGCGTTGAGCCGTCTGTAGTCAATACAAGGGCGTAAACCGCTGTCCTTTTTCTTGATGAAGGAGAATCAATGGGAGAATCAGAGAGATTGCACCTTGAATACTGTATACAATTCTGGTCGTCGCATCTCAAAAAAGATATATTTGCGATGGAGAAGGTACAGAGAAGGGCTACCAAAATGATAAGGGGAATGAAACAGCTCTCCTATGAGGAAAGACTAAAGAGGTTAGGACTTTTCAGCTTGGAGAAGAGATGGCTGAGGGGGGATATGATAGAGATGTTTAAAATTATGAGAGGTCTAGAACGGGTAAATGTGAATTGGTTATTTACTCTTTTGGATAATAGAAAGACTAGGGGGCAATCCATGAAGTTAGCGTGTGGCACATTTAAAACTAATCGGAGAAAGTTCTTTTCAACGCACAATTAAACTCTGGAATTTGTTGCCAAAGGATGTGGTTAGTGCAGTTAGTATAGCTGTGTTTAAAAAAGGATTGGATAAGTTCTTGGAGGAGAAGTCCATTACCTGCTATTAATTAAGTTGACTTAGATAATAACCACCGCTATTACTAGCAACGGTAGAATGGAATAGACTTAGATTTTGGGTACTTGCCAGGTTCTTATGGCCTGGATTGGCCACTGTTGGAAACAGGATGCTGGGCTTGATGGACCCTTGGTCTGACCCAGTATGACATGTTCTTATGTTCTTATGTTCTTACACTAACTGCCACAACCACATCCTCTGGCAATGAATTCCAGAGCTTAACTGTACGCTGAGTGAAAAATAATTTTCTTCAATTTGTTTTTAATGAGCTACTTGTTAACTTCATGGAGTGCCCCCTAGTTCTTCTATTATCTAAGAGAGTAAATAACCGATTTACATTAACTTGTTCAAGTCCTTTCATGATTTTGTAGACCTCTATCATATCCTCCCTCGGTCTTCTCTTCTCCAAACTGAATAGTCCTATCTTCTTTAGCCTTTCCTCACAGGGCAGCCATTCCATGACCCTTATCATTTTGGTCGCCCTTCGCTGCACTTTCTCCAGTGCAACTATATCTTTTTTGAGATGCGGTGACCAGAATTGTACACAGTATTCAAGATGTGGTCTCACCATGGAGAAATACAGAGACGTTATGACTTCCATTATTTTATTTGTCATTCCTTTCCTAATTATTCCTACTATTCTGTTTGCTTTTTTGATTGACACAGCACATTGAGCCAACAATTTCAACGTATTATCCACTATGATGCCTAGATCTCTTTCCTGGGTGGAAACTCCTAAGATAGAAACTAACATTGTGTAACTACAGCAAAGATTATTTTTCATTTATATGCATTAGGGATGTGCAGAGCAAAATTTTATGTTCATATTTTTTATGTCCGAAAGGGGGTCCCACTTGCGGCCAATATGGACATAAAAAAAATCCAATGAGTTGGGTATATGTACATATGTGCAAAAAAAAAATTTAAACCCCCTCACCCTCCTTAATCCCCCCCCAGACTTACCACAACTCCCTGGTGATCGAGCGAGGAGTGAGGACGTCATTTCTGCAATCCTTGGCGAGAAGCATGTGACGTCGGTGGCACGTCGAGTGACGCGGCGTCACGTGATTCCCGGCGAGTTCGCGCCGGACGGCTCGTTCGGCCCAAAAAGAACTTTTGGCCAGCTTGGGGGGGCCTTCTGACCCCCCCAAGCTGGCCAAAAGTTCTTTTTGGGCCGAACGAGCCGTCCGGCGTGAACGAGCCGGGAATCACATGACGCCGGCGTCACTCGACGTGCCGCCGACGTCACATGCTTCTCGCCAAGGATTGCAGAAATGGCGTCCTCACTCCTCGCTCGATCACCAGGGAGTTGTGGTAAGTCTGGGGGGGGATTAAGGAGGGTGAGGGGGTTTAAATTTTTATTTTGGCTCAACAATCGCGATTTCCCACATATCGAACATATCTATGTTCGATATGTGGGAAATCCGATCGTTTATGTCGAATCCATTTTTTAAGTAAAAAAAAAATATGAGTTGCGTTTTACTAATGCGGTCAATCCGAATGCACACCCCTAATATGCATCACTTTGCACTTGTCCACATTAAATTTCATCTGTGATTTGGAAGCCCAATCTTCCAGTCTGGCAAGTTCCTCCTTCAATTTATCACAATTCGCTTGAGATTTAACTACTCTGCATAATTTTGTGTCATCCGCAAATTCGATCACCTCTCATTGTACTCCTTTCCAGATCATTTATACATATATTAAAAAGCACAGGTCCAAGTACAGATCCCTGAGGCATCCCACTGTTTACCTTTTTCTAGTGTGAAAACTGATCATTTAGTCCTACTCTCTGTTTCCTGTCTTTTTACCAGCTTTCAATCCACAACAGGCCATCGCCTCCTATCCCATGACTTTTTAGTTTTGTTAGAAGCCTTTCATGTGGGACTTTGTGGAACACCTTCTGAAAATCCAAATACACCACATCTACCAGTTCACTTTTGTCCACTTTTATTCACCCCTTCAAAAAAATGTTGGAGATTTGTGAGGCAAGACTTCACTTGGGTAAATCCATGCTGGCTGTGTCCCAGTAAACCAGTGGTTCCCAACCCTGTCCTGGGGGCCCTCCAGCCAGTCAGGTTTTCAGGATATCCACAATGAATATGCATGAGAGAAATTTTGCATGCACTGCCTCCATAACATGCAAATGTTCTCTCATGCATACTCATTGTGGATATCCTGAAAACCCGACTGTCTGGGAGGTCCCCAGGACAGGGTTGGGAACCACTGCATTAAACTATGTCTATCTAAATGTTTTGTGATTTTATTCTTTATAACAGTGTCCATAATTTTTCCCAGCATGGAAGTCAGGCTTACCAGTCCATAGTTTCCCGGATCACCCCTGGAGCCCTTTTTAAATATCAGGGTTACATTGGCCATCTTCCAATTTTCAGATACAACAGATGATTTTAATGATAGTTTACAAATTAATTGAAAGAGGTCTGAAATTTCATTTTTTAGTTCTTTCAGAACCCTGGGGTGTATACCATCCGGTCCAGGTAATTTACTACTCTTCAGTTTGTCAGTCTGGCCTACCACATCTTTCAGGTTCACAATGATTTGGTTCAGTTCATCTGAAACATCACCCTTAAAAATCATCTCCAGAACATAAACCTTGAATGTTGTTGGAGCCTGACCAAATAGTACATGCTGTTCATTTTAACAATAAGAAAGGCATCACCTCTCTCATTACAACAATATGCTGTGAATTAGATAGCATAGGCCCAGATCTCAGCACTCTGAGTTAGACATTTCCACTTTGAATCTATGACACTGCCCAGCCAGTTGCACAAAAATGAACATCTTGAAACTATTCATTTTCCCAAAACAGTCTGCAACCATTCTTTTGTACAGAAATTATCAGCACATAGTTTACAAAACTAAAATAGAACCTAGGAAGTTACCTATAAAAGAGAGATTCATGTCCATAAAAGCCAGATCCCTGGAAACTGCAAGGTATTCTGGGATTGTTTACCTCTGATTCTCTTAGTCTTAAAGGGTCAAACCTTATTTACTCTGGTAAGATCTCATCTATCATAGTACAGTATTAGAAGAAATCTTGTGAGTCTTCAAACTGACACTATCCCCCCAGGGTTTTTTCATGGTCTGTGCACATCAATTCTACTTTGCCACTAAAACAGTCAAATCTGTACAAACACTTAAGCAATTTTTCTAAGGCAGTTCTCTCTCCTCAGAATAGGCCATTATCATCCTGAATATTTCTTCTCTGGGTGAGTTGCTTGCTAGCTGATTACAAAAAAAAAATAAAAAATCTTTTATACAATCTCCATCTAAGAGCTGAGCATGACTTCTGCTGTGTCTCCACCTAAGTGCAAATTTTCCATTTTTCTGAACATTGTCAGCATCAACAGACATTATCAAAGTGGTGACAGACTTATCGTATTGTCTGAAAGGGGAACTTTTGCAATTTCAGTGCTATATCTAGATCTTATATTGCTCAAACTCTTTGCATGCTGGTAAAATTAAAGACTCTCTGTTGCGGTCCTGGCCGCGAGCACCACTGCCAGGCCCTTACCTCTTGATTCCCGGACCTGCTCCCGCCTCCGGAGTCCTGGCTTGCGGCCTGCTTGGCGGCGTCCCCGTTGGGGCAGTGCCGCCGAGAAGGTTCCGGTGGACGCCCTGTTCCTAGGCGCGCACGCGCGCCACTTGGGCGCCTTTGTAGCCCGTTTCCCGCCAGTACAAACTCCGCCCAATTCCTGACGTCAGACGCCGCGGCCTTGATAAGCCGGCCACGGCCATCCAGCCCTTGCCTTGCAACAGGTTTGCATTCCGGTTTCCTGTTGCATTGTGCCCCGGAGTGACCCGCTTGGCTACGTCGCTCCATTCCTGCTACAGTACCTGCTTGGTTCCCACCTGTTTGCTACAGTACCTGCTTGGTTCCTGCCTGCCTGCTACAGTTCCTGCCTGGTCCCAGTACCTGAGTCCTGCTACAGTTCCAGCCTGGTCCCAGTACCTGAGTCCTGCTACAGTTCCAGCCTGGTTCCAGTACCCAAGTCTTGCTACAGTTCCTGCCTGGTTCCAGTACCTGAGTCCTGCTACAGTTCCTGCCTGGTTCCAGTACCCGACTCTTGCTACAGTTCCTGCCTGGTTCCAGAACCCGTACCCAGTTACAGTATTGCTACTGTCCTTGTCTGGTTCCAGTTACCTGTCCTGATCCACAACCTGCCTAAGTCCCAGCGGCCGGGCCCTACAGGCTCCTTCCGGGGGGGCTTCAGATTCCAAGGGTGAAGCCACCTAAGTCCCAGCGGTTGGGCTCCTACGGGCTCCTCCCAGGGGAGCACCAGCTTCCAGGGTGAAGAGCATCTACGTCCCGCCTGAACATCTGTCTCCCGGCCCACTGTTCATCAGAGACATTGTCCATCTCTTCCTAGTCTCCAGCAGGTCGGCCCAAGGGTCCACTAAACTGAGACTCCCACAACACTTTCTGATTATATTTGGCCTTTTTTCCTCATAGAGTCACAGTAGCTTGCTTCTAGCACTTTATCAGACACAACTACACTGTTTTTCAGCATTCACACTTCTTTTTCATTTTGAGCCTTCCAGGGCTTGAGAAAGATGGGAAGATGAGATAGCCATATGGTCTTTTTCTGCCATCACGTTTCTACTCCCTTGTTGACAAGTCATGGGTGTTTGGTTGAAAGATGTCATTTTAAATCACTTGGCATCATGGCATGATTTGAGGTTTCTGCAGGCAGGGCAGCAGTCATCTCTGCTTTTGGATGTGCCTTTACCGGTGCCTCTTCACTGTGTTTTTCCCTTAGTTTCTTGCTTTTCCAGTCTCCCTCCAGGTCTCAGAGTCACTCACCATTGCTCAAGGGTTTTGCCCACTGAGCTCAGCAGCTGCCATTGTTGCACTGATTTGCTAGTGCCGCTGAAAATTCATTAATTTTTTTTATGATTAGGAGATTAGTCCCCAGTCATAGCTGTGTGGCTGACACTCATTACTCTCAAAGGCTTCTAAAATCTATTGTAAGCAGCAGTGAGAATCTTGTAGCATTTAAGATTTGCTACAGCAGAGTTTGGTGCCCCATTAGTACCCAGCACTAATTATATAGCATGACATTTCCACCAGGGGTGACTTTTTAGTAGGTCAGTGTGCAGTGAGATAGCTGGTTACATTAGAGCTAGATAGATCTAAGCAAAGTTTCAGATGCGACGTAGCTGGTAGGTTATAGTTGAAAATCTTCTGTTTGTGCACTCAGACATAGTGGGCTTAACTTAGCACTGAAAATTCTAGTTAGCCAGCTAAGTTTCTCCCCCAGCCTGAACACGTTTTCAGAAACACCTGTTTTCAAAGCAGCTTTATATATTGTAGTTGCCTAAGGAAATTAGATGGCTATTATTTGGCTGTTCTAGGGGGATGAGGGGAGGAATTCTCAGCTAATTGGATCTCATCATCGTCAGGCAGCTAGACCCTTTTAAAAAGTGACCCCTATGCAATTAGCATCCATCTCCTACCCAATTCATTCATAAACGTATTAATTATTCCAGTATTTGTCACATGACAGTCATCCATTTTGTACCAGACCTGTGACGCAGTGAACATTGACTTGTTATAATTGAATGAATCAGGCGAATGGATGAGGATATTGGAAATAAAGTGAGTTACTTCTGCTAATAAATCAGAAAAAAAAAGTCTAGAACCTGCTGCCAGTGGAGTGATCTCTTAACTTAACAATCTTAACTTAGCTTCTAATATGTATTGAAGTTTATCTGTGTACAGTAGTTAAGGAATATTTTTGAGGATTATCCTAGAGGCCCAATGGCTCAATGGCAGTGTTGCATGTTGCTATAAAGGAGATCTGGATTCACTTCCTGAGCTTGCCCTTCTCTCTTTGGGCTAGCTGGGACTGGGAATGCTGCAGAAGTCCCAGTCATCATGCTGTGGTGCCAATTAACCAGGTTCTTGATCCATGTGTGTCTGGTTCCAGGGGGAGCTGTAGTCTGTGGTCCCTGACTAAGGACTGATGCCATAATGGCATGACTAGATGGGAAGGGCAAAAGGTTTAAAATAGGGAAAACTCCTGGGTTGTTATGAATAAAGGCTCAGGTCATTGTAATCCGGGTAGAGGCTAGTTCCATTTTGAACTGGAAACCCAAATGAACAAGAGAGAAGTACCGAGTGAAAAAAAAAAGTTTAGCAAGGAGTTGGATAGTACAGCACAGAGGTTGTTCACCTCTGTAGACTTGACTTTAAAACATACATACCAACACTCCTTTACAATCAAATTTTTAACCATCTAGTGTGACCATCATAACAGGCACTCCCTGCATCGAACACCTTCTTTGCCTTATGCTTAATCATCAGCCAAATGTCAATATTTTTTTTCATTTTTTTATGCATGTATTTTATATGCATTTTTTATGCATGTATTTTATTTTAAACCCATATCTTTCCAATAAAGTTATCCATGCTTGCTTTCTCTTTTCTCTCGTACTTCACTTTTTACCTTGTTCTTTTTATCCAATTATTATCCAATTTCTCCCAGTTAAACCACCTTGTTCAATGTAATTTCCTTTCTCAGTTAACTGTGAACCGACATGATGTGTCCTACGAATGCCGGTATATAAAAAAATGTTAAATAATAAATAAAATGTAATGTGAGTGAAGTGTTTAGTGGACCCTTTGGCCGACCTGTGAGAGACTGGGGAGAGGTATACTATAGTCCTTGTAGAGTGACAGGTCGGGAGGCGGATACCAGGCAGGAGCAGAAGGTGAGGTTCACGCTGGAAGCCGGTACTCCCCCGGGAGGAGCCCGTAGGAGCCCGGCCACTGGGACTTAGGCGATCACTGAAGCTGGAGCTGAAGCAGGCAGGCAGGGCTCTGGTGACAGGCAGGAACTGAAGCAGGCTAGGACTGAAGCAAGCTGGAACTGAAGCAGAACTGGCTACTGGAACCAGACAGGAGCTGAAGCAGGACTGGCTACTGGAACCAGACAGGAGCTGAGGCAGGACTGGCTACTGGAACCAGACAGGAGCTGAAGCAGGACTGGCTACTGGAACCTGGAACCAAGCTGGAACTGAAGCAGAACAGGTTACTGCAAGCAAGCCAGACAAAAGCAAGACTCTAACACGGAGAGAACACAAGTCTCAGGCAGGAACGGAGTCGCTAACACAATAGTGCACTCCGGGGCATGGAGCAACTGAGAATCGCAAGGAACCCCGTTGCAAGGCAAAGTCCTGGGCTCCGCGGCAGCCTTACATAGGCTGCGGCGTCTGACGTCATCGATGGGGCGGAGCTTCCAGTGGCGGGAAACGGCCTTCATAAGCACGAACTGCGCGCGCGCGCCTAGGGAGAAGGTGTCCAGGCAGGGCTTCTCGGCGGCGTCCCCCCTGCGGGGATGCCGCAAAACAGGCTGCAGACCCTCGGAGACGGACCGGGGCCAAGGAGGTAAGGGCCCAGTTGCGGCTGCCGCGACTGGGATCGCAACATGTAAAACTTATCTTGGCATTGCACATGACAGAACTCCCCAACAGGGGTCCATGTTTCAAATGTCTTCATCAGGGGGATGTTATATTGTGAGTATTTCTTCTTCATGTTGAATGCTTTAAGTATCAAATGGTTGCTAAAATGAGAGTGAAAGATGCACATATACATAATGAGGTATACAATTTGTAAAAACAGGAATCAACGTGCCTATCATTATTTTGACATTCTTCCAAAGTGGCATACATAAAATTCACTTATTAAAGTTATTTCAAAGGCAATGGCTAGCAAAAAATAGAAAAATATTTTCTTCAGCGTTACCCTCTTTGCCATTCTTTCTTTCTTGGCACCAAAGTTAGACCGGAAGTGACAACTCAAACTTCCGGTACTGCTATTTATACCAACCAGACTATAAGGTATTCAGATCACAGAATATCATTCTGTTTCAAGGTTTAACCCTCATGGAGTTACAATGTATAAATAAAAAATCCAAAGGTGAAAGAAGGTGACTTCCCACACAACAAAATGTCTATAAATAAGCTTTGAGCTTCTAGCTCTCCCTGATGTATCATTATTTCTCTCTAGGCAACCTTAATGCTTGATTGGATGCTCTTAAATAGTTTTTAAATTCCTCAAGGCATCCGTTTCCCATACATTGAATCCTGGAATCATACTGTCTTTCAGCAGTTAAATACTTGCAAAATTGTGATTTTGGGTCCCTCCCTACGCAGTTCTTTGTTCGAAACACAGTCCATGTCGGGGGACCAAGTATCTGATGATACATTTGCTTATTGCGGCGGTTACTACCTCTAACTAATTAAGCTAGATATTTCACATAGATGCAGTTCCAACACTTCTCTCTACATTAATGGTGGGGGTGGAAGGGAGATAGAACCAAAAGGTTACTAAGAGCCAAGAGAAACAGATAAGTATGAGGAAAAAAAAAGTGCGAAACTTGCTGGGCAGACTAGATGGGCTGTTTGGTCTTCTTCTGCCATCATTTCTATGTTTCTATGTTTATGTTTACATCTGGAAAATTACAAATAAAGAAATTTTGAGTCTGAAAATATATGGACGCTTAAGTTTTTTCTGCCCTACTGTTTCTTTGTTTATAAATAAAAAATCCAAAATTGTTCTCACTGATTAAGGAGTATAATACGATTACCCTTTCTAGGAAACTCAATTACATGTACTAAAATGCCCCATTTGAAATCTACAAACTGATGATTGCATTGTAAACAATGAGATATAACTGGGGCTTGAACTCTGTTGGTATTAAAACAGCTTTTATGTTCTGTCAATCAGTTCTTGATACTGCGTGTCATGCGTCCAATGTATACATTATTGCACGGACATTGCAAAAAATACACAACATGTGAGGTAAGGCAATTAATATTGCCAAACAGTTTGATGATTTTCTCAGAACTGATTTTCTCAGAACTAGGATCACTCCACTGCATCCCTGTAATGGTTTGTATGCAAAAGTTACAATTTCTACACTAGCTATGTCTGTTTGCTGGTAACATATGAGACAATGTCTTTGATGGTAGAAATGTATAAGCACATCTCTGATATTTCTTCCTCACTTGTACACCAAGTGTATGTATGGGGATAACACTACTTACCAGCGATGAAAGATGATAGATGTTACAGTTTTCACCAGATGAGAGTGTTACAATACTGTATGTATACACACACACTGCTGATGCGGTAGCCAGTTTTTCATTATCCAGTATTAACCATGCATGCTCTGCAAGTACTGCTCATTTGTATGCTTTTTTAATTGTGTAAAAAGGATAACCGCGTTCCAAAAGTCGAGAACTCAATTCTTGCGCATCTGATATAAAATCTTCTTTTCTAGAGCATATGTGATGTATCCGTAAAAACTGTCCTATGGCCTGTTTGGCAATACTAATTGCCTTACCACACATGTTGTGTATTTTTTGCAATGTCTGTGCAATAAAGTATACATTGGATGCACAACATGCAGTATTAAGACACGATTGACAGAACATAAAAGCTGCATTAATACCAGAAAAGTTCAAGAACCAGTTATATCTCATTGTTTAGAACACAATAAAAAATTTGCAGATTTCAAATGGAGCATTTTAGAACATGTAATTGAGTCTCCAAGGAAAGATAATCGTACTGTATTCCTTAATTGGGGAGAACAATTTTGGATTATTTATTTAGATATTGTAACTCCTTGAGAGTTAAACCTTGAAACAGAATGGTATTCTGTGATCTGAATACCTTATAGCCTGGTTGGTATAAATAGCAGTAGCGGAATTTTGAGTTGTCACTTCCAGTCTAACTTTGGCACCAAGAAAGAAACAACGCTGAAGAAGAGATTTTTCTATTTTTCTCTAGCTACTGCCTTTGAAATAACTTTAATAAGTGAATTTTATGTATGCCACTTTGGAAGAATGCCAAAATAATGACAGGCAAATTGCATATCTCATTATGTATATGTGCATCTTTCACTCTCATTTTAACAACCATTTGATATTTAAAGCATACAACAAGAAGAAGAAATGCTCACAATATGACATCCCCCTGACGAAGATATTTGAAATATGGACCAGTGTCGGGGAGTTCTGCATTTGCAATGCTAAGATAAGTTTTACTTGCATGAAAAAAGGGGAAATATTGACATTTGGCTGATGATTAAGCATAAGGCAAAGAAGGTGTTCAATACCAGGAGTGCCTATTATCTTGGCCACATTAGATGGCTAAAAATTTGATTGTGAAGGACTGTTGGTGTGTATGTTGTGAAATAGTATCCTTCTATTCTTTAGCACCTGTAATATATCCAGCTGACTTCAAATCTAGATTAAGACCCCATTATGTAAGTGCCCATAATTTAATAACTATTTGCCATTTCTATTATATCAAAAGCACAAAATAAGAACAAATGACAGTCTCTGCTGTTAAGATCTAACAGAAGAGCAGAAGGAATGAAACATGTGCATCCCTAATAATCATAGCCTCCAGGTAAGATACCTTCTGGTTATTAACTGTTCTTTCAACTTAGGGTTACTGTTGACTGGACGTAAAATAACAGTAAATGCACAATTCCATTGGTCATTATGCACGGGGGGATGAGATACATTTTTAGATCAATCTAATCTGCTAATTAATGAGTTAGCCAGTTAGATGCTTCGGGGTGACAATTTCACACTACTGTGCACCTAAATCTAGCCACCTAATTTTACTAGATTTAGCTGATCAAAAAATGGACAATCCTGGGGCATGGTCGCATTGCAGACAAGAAGCATAGTTAGCTGGCTAGTGCTGATGTTCACTGCTAGCTAGATAAATTAGCAGACCAACCTTCAATGCACTAATGGCAGGGTTAAATCTAGCTGGGCTAACTTTTAGCCAGCTATTTTTAGGTTAATTTTCAGCTATAAACTAGTCAGCTAAGTTAAAGCAAGGAATGTGCTAAATTTAGCTAGCTGCTCGGTGCTCATTGTCCATTTGAAAATGTATCCCTGAATGACTGGTTATGGAATTTATTCTGTGGCATGTTTCCTGGCTGCCTGGTCCTTTTGGCCGTCCATCTCAGGCCTAGGCTGTCTATCCTGGTCCCTGTGAGGACAGTAAACCAGTCTTTAGCAGCCTTGTAGTCATGCTAATTGTTCTTTTATTTTGATTTGTCTGCCTACTGCCTGTCAAGTGGTGTAGGACAGACACCTTACTAACACATCAAGCAACAAATCAAGCTCATTGGAAGTTTTACAACAAATAAAAACAAACCCTCACCCAGCTCAATTAGAGCTTTAATTGACTGCAGCCGTTCCTCTCTACTACTGGGACCTAGTTATTTATTTATTTATTTATTCATTCATTCATTCATTCATTCATTCATTCATTGTATTATATTCCACATAATCCAATCCAGGTTGACCAATGCAGATTACAATAAACATTCATAATCAATTAAATGTACAGACAACATAAAGCAGCACAACAAATAAAATCAAACCCCAAATACACATTTAAAAATAGTTGCTTTGAGCTTTTTCCTACAAAAAATGTATATGCCACTTCTTTCTTCAAATGCAAATCAAATGCTTTGCACATAGCAAGGTTCACAATAAAGAAGGCCCTGTTTCAAGTTTCTTGATAATGTACTTTTTAATGCTTGGGAACAGTCAATAAACATTGATCGGCAAATCGTAAAGAACACCTACATGTATAATGACCTCATAAAGTCTGCTAGTGGATAACCCTCCACATAAACTGACTTAAAAACTAAAGCAAAGTCAACATTTTTAAATATATTCTTTCTGACACAGGTAACCAATGCAACCTTGCAAGAGCTGGCATAACATGATCATGATATTTAACACCAGTAAATCACTCAAGCAGCTACATTTTACACAAGCTGCAGTACTTTAACTACATTTTTAGGAATCCCAGGTACAGTGAATTGCAATAGTTAAGTTTGCTAATAACTAAAGCCTGCATTACTCTATGACAATCTGACTCAGACAACAAAGGTTTTAGCTGGCAAACTAACTTCAGTTTAGCATAGGCAGACTTTATGACATCCTAATATGTGGCTTTATGGTAAGATTAACCTCTTACAGTACTCCTAAATTATGCATTTCAGTGACTATAGGAATAACTGTATTTCCAAAAGGTAATTTTACTTACATCCTGTTCCTTCCCCCACCTACTTATTTGCATAACCACAGTCTTCTTCACATTCAGAACTAATGCAAAACTACCTAACCAGTTCTCTATAGGGCACATACAATTATATTAAAACGCTGCACAGACAGCATCCCACCTAAATTAAATCTTAAACAAAACTGCAGATTATCTCCATCAATACGATATGGTACTTGCAATGAACTAAAAGAGCCTCCTATAGATTGTAAATAGATAATAAATAATGGGGATCCTTGCAGAACCCCCTGACATAAAGTACCTCCAAGAAGAAAAGCAATCCCCCATGGCCACCTGCTGACTCCGGCCTAGCTAAGCCCACAGCACCTTCACCCCAGTTCCAGCTTCTACAAGAGACTTCTCCCCAGTGCCATGGAGTTTGTCTATCTCACTCCTGTCCTTGGTCTGTGACTCTGTGGTAATTTGCCACTCCTCCTGTAGCCCTTTCATGCTGGGTGTTCCATCTGTTTCTCTCTCCTGCCTTTTCTTTTCCCCAAGCCTCTGAGGCATGGCTGCTGGGGAAAAAGGGGGAAACTCCATTTATTTATTTATTTATTTATTTATTTAAAATCTTTTCTATACCGTCGTTAAGTTATATACCATCACAATGGTTCACAGATAGGCACGTATAGTAATGTTAAAATTGGGTAATATTTTCTATCAAAGTGCCAATAAGGTTCCGGTTACATAGTTTGAAAAATAAATACTACTTGATGAATGTCAATGAATCTTGTCCATTTATACGTGTAATAGATTAACTTACATGTATAATACTTTTCAGTTCACCATATATTTTATCTAATACTAGCTGTGAGGTAATAAAATAATGAAATATGCACATATTTTTAACTATGTGCTGCGTGTTGATGTTCTGCTGCCTATTTTATTTATTTTCTTATTCTCTGTTCTCTTTATAAAACGCTTGTTTGAAAAGCCAGGTTTTACAACTTTTTTAAAAAAGTTTGAAATTTCTCTGTAATCTGATCTAGAGGGGCATGGTGTTCCATAGTGTCGGTCCTGCTAAGTATAGTGCCCGCTCTCTAACTTGGGTCAGTTTTGCTGTCCTAACAGAAGGGACAGTTAGGAGGGCTTTGTTGGCCGATCTAAGATTTCTCTGTGGGACATGTACACGCAGTGCTGTGTGCAGCCACTCAGCTTTTTCGTCATTAAATAATTTGTGTATTGTGCATAGTGTTTTTTATTGTACCCTCTGTTCTATGGGTAGCCAGTGTAATTCTGCTAGTGTTTCAGTAATGTGATCTCTTTTCTCTTTTTTCCTGCTTAGCTTTATTAATGTCTCCTATCCCTGGGGCTGGTTTGCATCTCTACTGGTTGCCTTTATCTGTCTTAGCCTTGTCTGTTTTGGTTTTTTAGCATGCAGAAGAACCATCACATAGATATTTGTATACTTTTATTAGAAATCAAAATGCATACTGGAAGCATAATAATGAAGAGCTGAAAAGTGAACTTATATTTGAATTTTAGTTTCTGAAACTGAGTTACAGTCATTTATCTCAAAACCAGTTACCTCTTTGAAAACCAAACAAATACAGAGCTCAATAAACCTTTTTTTTTAACTGAATGCAGTACATTGGATTAAGATCTCTATTTTTCACTGCTTTCTACACAGTTTTATACATAACCAGATTAACATAAACCAGTTTTCCATTGGTCATGGCCACAACTAAGGGAGGGTGGACAAGGTCATGACATAGAGCACAGCTTTGAGAAGGGTGTAGACCAGGGATGTGCAGAGCAAAATTTTATGTTCATATTTCTTATGTCCGAAAGGGGGTCCCACTTGCAGCCAATATGGACATAAAAAAAATCCAATGAGTTGGGTATATGTACATATGTGCAAAAAAAAAATTTAAACCCCCTCACCCTCCTTAATCCCCCCCCCAGACTTACCACAACTCCCTGGTGATCGAGCGAGGAGTGAGGACGTCATTTCTGCAATCCTTGGCGAGAAGCATGTGACGTCGGCGGCACGTCGAGTGACGCCGGCGTCACGTGATTCCCGGCCAGTTCGCGCCGGACGGCTCGTTCGGCCCAAAAAGAACTTTTGGCCAGCTTGGGGAGTTCAGGAGGCCCCCCCAAGCTGGCCAAAAGTTCTTTTTGGGCCGAACGAGCCGTCCGGCGCGAACTCGCCGGGAATCACGTGACGCCGGCGTCACTCGACGTGCCGCCGACGTCACATGCTTCTCGCCAAGGATTGCAGAAATGGCGTCCTCACTCCTCGCTCCATCACCAGGGAGTTGTGGTAAGTCGGGGGGGGGGGATTAAGGAGGGTGAGGGGGTTTATATTTTTATTTTGGCTCAACAATCGCGATTTCCCACATATCCAACATATCTATGTTGGATATGTGGGAAATCCGATCGTTTATGTCGAATCAATTTTTTAAGTTAAAAAAAAATATGAGTAGCGTTTTACTAATGCGGTCAATCCGAATGCACACCCCTAGTGTAGACTGAATTGTCAGATGTGGCATGCATAGGGTTGCCAACTTGACCTAGGTCAACCCTGCCTGGCTGATCCAGTTCAGGCTTTGCCCCACTGCATCTATGAACTTGAAGTTTAATTTTCTCTAAGAAAGGCAGGACTACAAATCCATAGATGCAGTCGGCTGGAAACTGAACTGGATCAGCTTACCAGGATCAGGTGACAATCTTAAAAGTATACGGAGGCAGAACCATCTATTTCATGAAGGCTGGGTGCTTCCTTTCAGCAAAGGGACAATAAATTCTCTAGCCATGGCCCTGTTCCTGGCTATTCTTTCCATCATCCTTACCATGACAACAAGATGGTTGCAATCCCTGTTTCTGTTGCGGTTGAATTGAAGTTAACTTCCGACAGTCGCTATGAAAAAACACAGCTGAGATCAGAGCTGTGGCTTAGGCAGCATATAAATTGTTAAAATAAATAAATAAATACATACATACCATAGCATCATGCTGCTCACTATAGCATCATGCTGCTCTCACCCACAGTAATGCTATTGCCAGTTGCATTGCCTCCCAGCAATTTTCACCATCTTACCCTGAAGCCACAAGAGGCAATTATTCAGGGTTTTACTAGCCAAGTTGCTTACAGTTGGTATAAAATGATGATAAAGGGGATGGAACAGCTCCCCTATGAGGAAAGGCTGAAGAGGATAGGGCTGTTCAGCTTGGAGAAGAGACGGCTAAGGGGAGATATGATAGAGGTCTTTAAGATCATGAGAGGTCTTGAACAAGTAGATGTGAATCACTTATTTACACTTTTGAATAATAGAAGGACTAGGGGACATTCCATGAAGTTAGTAAGTAGCACATTTAAGATTAATTGGAGAAAATTATTTTTCACTCAACGCACAATAGAGCTCTGAAATTTGTTGCCAGAAAATGTGATTAGTGCAGTTAGTGTAGCTGGGTACAAAAAAGGTTTGGATAAGTTCTTGGAGAAGTTCATTAACGGCTATTAATTAAGTTTACTTAGGGAATAGCCACTGCTATTAATTGCATCAGTAGCATGGGTTCTTCTTAGTGTTTGGGTACTTGCCAGGTTCTTGTGGCCTGGTTTAGCCTCATTTGGGGCCAAAGCAGGCCACAACAGGATACCGTCAGTCGCCTCGGTCACAAGGAGTCAGCTGGCAAGACGATTCGTCGTACAACAACAGACAAACACGGTCTCAGTCTCGTCAGAATCTTTGATATGTAATCTATCTTCTGTTACACTCACTTCTACACAATCACAAGTTCTAGAAAAAAGATTGTCCTTCATTCCATCTCCTCCAGCTGACTTCTTCAAATTAGAGGTGGCTCTGTTCAAGTTTGTTCGTTCTTTATATATCAAACATTTTTTTATAGACCAACCGAGTAGACCAGAATTATCTATCCTTAGAAACAAATCTACATGGATGCCTCTGGGCCCTTTAGACCCGATCATTACTACTTTTCACCAAAGGACGCTATCAGATTTACGCACTAGTTTTTCAAATAAGAGGCCTTTTTCTAACATGACCAGACAGGAAGCTGAAGCTTTAAAATCCCTCCGGGACAATCCAGACTGATAAAGGAGGAAAGGTCGTACTCCTGAATCGTATTGATTATTTGACAGAAGTCTACAGACAATTGAACAACTCAGAGTTCTATCTACCTCTACAATCCAATCCTACCGAACAATTGTCAAAAGAAATTGAGAATCTGATCAAAAGTGGCACTGCGACAGGTTTTTTGACATCTCAAGAATCTGCATTTTTGTTGAAGAAGTTTCCCAAGGTCCCAGCTTTTTACATCTTACCAAAAATTCACAAAAATCAGAGGCGACCTCCTGGAAGACCTATAGTGTCCACCAAGGCTCCTTGTTGGAGCCGTTGTCGAAATTTATAGATTTTTTCTTAGCACCCTTTGTACCTCTACAAGAATCATATATTAGAGATTCATCATCAATGATTCAATTTTTGGAATCTTTCAATGCAGACACATCTCAATTAATCATAGCTACACTCGATGTGGAGGCCTTATACATGAGCATTCCACAAGATGAGGTGATAACAATAGCCAAGCAATTTTTCGATGCTTGCCCTTTGCCTCAAAGAATCCCTACTGAATTTCTAACATCATTACTGCAGATAGCCCTCACAAAAAATTTTTTTGCCTTTGAGGGCAGTTTTTATCAACAGATCTGTGGGACGGCCATGGGGGCGACTATGGCCCCAGACTTAGCCAATTTATACATGGCACATTTTGAACAACAATGGATTTACTCTAATAATCCTTTTACTCAATATATCACAAAATGGAAAAGATATATTGATGACATTTTTCTCTTATGGTCGGGCACTTGTGACACCTTGTCTCAATTTTTATTTTGGTTGAATCAACACAATAATCATTTACATTTCACAGCAGAGATTCAAAAAGATAGCATCCTTTTTTTGGACATTACCATTATTAACACCACTGGAAAATTTACTACTACTTTATATAGAAAACCAGTTTCCAGTAACACGTTTCTACACTTTACCAGCGCTCATCCTCGTAGTCTCAAAGAGAATTTGCCAGTCAGCCAATTCCTTCGGATCCGTCACCTTTGCACTTCTGCAGCAGAATTTAAAGTTCAAGCACATTTATTAAGCACCAGATTTGCAGCAAGAGGTTATCCAGCTCGCTGCATAAAGCGAGCTTTTACACGAGCCAAGTTCGTGCACAGAGACTGGCTATTTTTACAGCGACCTGATGAACATGCAGATACTCTCACCTGTGTGCTCTTTTTTTCTGTTATGACACATCAAATGAAGAATATCATCATGCATAATTGGCACATTTGGCAACTCCATCCAGAGTTTTATCAAATACCACGATTCACATATACCAGAGGTACTAGTTTACGTGACCAACTTGTGCATTCAGACTCTGGGAGATCACCGTACAGTAACAATATAGGGTCACATAAAGCCTGTGGCTCTTGTTCTGTGTGTCAGGTGATGATTGAAACTGAAGTTCTCTTTTTCTCCAGATTAAATCTCACAGTGACACTGAAACAACAAACAGATTGTACGTCTGCAGATGTTATATACCTGATTAAATGTCCATGTAACCTCTGGTATGTGGGTAAAACCGGTAGACAATTGAAAATCAGAATGATTGAACATAAACCATGCATCAATAAAACACGTGTCACAGCCCCACTGGTTACACATTGCTTAGAAAAAACCTATAGCTTCGACTCTTTACGAGTTTGGTTCTGAAACAGCTTATTCCCTCAGGGCAAGGAGGAGATTTCAACGGAGCTTTGGTACAGGAGGAGCAGCGATGGATACATCTACTTGACACGGTATACCCTAAAGGTTTAAATTCTGCTTTGGAGTTACAAGTTTTCTTATAAGACTGTCTTGTTGACATTTGTAACCATGACGATGGAACGTCATGACGTTGACACGTTTTTGTGGTATGCGCGGGCTATTTAATCATTCTACACTGCTGCAATCGGTCTCTGTCCCACTTTCGAGAATACAACACCGCGAGACCAGGCGTCCGAATAGAAGAGGTTGGCGCTGCGATAATTTAAGCTAAGTAATTTATCTTTTTGTCTCACACTGCAAGTTTAAGAATTTTTTTTTGTTTCCTCTTTAATTTAAAGTTTTTTTGACCCCTGAAGAAGCTACAGATAGTGCAGCAAAACACCGGCCGCTGTCGGGATTCTGTTCACATGGGATTCTGTTTACACATAGCAACGGGACATTGCGAGAATAATTCTTCATAAACAACTGATTTAATAAATTTCTACAGGCTCCTCAGCCCACAAGAGTGACATCAGGCTGTTTTGGCCGGGTAAGATCCGCAAATGAAGAAAAGACCGGACGGTTCAATTTGTTGAACACGTTGTCAGGCTTGCAGATGCGGATCTTACTTTTTCTTTTTTTTTTTCTTTATAGTTTATTGGAGTTTTTACAAATTATACAATATGCAAAAAATCAGGAAACAATTTGCAATCTACACAACAATAATACATCAAATAAATCCAAAAGTAATTACTTCTAAGATGCAAATCGAATAGTCCCCTAAATGGGAGGACCTAAATAGGAAATACTTAAATAGCAAATGTTATATGATACAATAGCATTTTGCTGGGCCATCATTTTAAATGCAGTTATTTAACAACTCAAACCTTTTCCTTATCTGCCAAGAATACTTCCAGATGTGTAGGATCATGAAAATAAATTTATTTTTTTGATAAATTACCAGGCATTTACAGGGGAATTTAAGAAAATATGTTGCCCCTAGGGACAATACTCGAGGTTTCAAGGAAAGAAATTGCTTCCTCCTGTATTGTGTTGATCGTGACACATCCGGGAATACTTGGACTTTATAACCACAAAATAGAATTTCCCTATTTTTAAAGTATTTCTGTAATATATTAACCTTATCGTTCTCTTTACAAAAAGTTACTAGAAGAGTAGCTCTTTGTGGGATGTCGTCAATAGATGACTCCAGGAAGGAGGTTAAATTGGGGGACTCTTGCTGTATACTGTCCATCCCACCCTCTCCTTCCTGTCTCTTAAGCTTAGAAGTCATTACATAATAAATTTTGGATATGGATTTATCATCTACATCAAATATAGCTAAATTCTCTATAAGATATTTTTTTAGTAACTCTATAGCAGAGAGAAGTCTCATCATGGGAAAATTTAAGAACCTTAGGTTCTTAGCCCTGTTCTCATTTTCCAAATTCTCTATCTGTCTTTGAGTACTCAAACTATCCTTAATAAAGGAATTATTTGCTATCTGTAATTTTGTTATTTGATCTGTAGTGATCTTCCCTGTATCCTCCAGTTGTTTTAAACGGCTATCACATTTATGTAAATCATTTTTCATTTCGACATTCCCTTTATTAGTTTGTAACATAAAACCTGTCATAATCTTCTGAAGGTCATTAATAGCCTTCCACACATCAGAGTTATGTTCTGCAGGTCCATGGGTACAGAACTAAATATCTGTAGTCCTGCTTCTCCATTTAAAACCGCCTCATTTGTGCTATCTTCCCCCGGGGGGAGGATCGGCAATAGTTTCTATCACCTCTGAACTTGATAAATTGGGTAACTCCACTTCTATATGGGCTTGAGTTTGAGTTTGAAACTGCTGGCTGGGGCTTTCAGAGGCTCCTGAGGAAAATGATATCTCAGGTATAGTACTACGGGCTGCTTGACTTACCCGGCGTACTACATGCTGATCCATTGGTCCCCTACTTTCCATGGCAGCTGGTGAAGATGTCCACACTTTCGATTTTCGTTTCCTACCCATAAATATAGGAGAAACTACCAAGAAAAAATTTTCATCCAGGGGCGCGCCCCTTTGGCACGCGCCGGCGGCTGCGCGCCGCAGGTGGCCCAAATTTATCGCAGCGTCCCGACCCCTTCTGATGACGTCACTCCGGGGGCATGGTTTCGGGGCAGCGATGGAACGGCTTGAGATGTAAAAAAGCCTCAAGGACTGCCCTCCTCTGCCGGCCTCTCGGTTGAGAGGCTTCCCAGCTGTAAGTCCTCCGAGCACACACCACAGGTGGCCCAAATTTATCACAGCGTCCTGACCCCTTCTGATGACGTCACTACGGGGGCGTGGTTTCGGGGCAGCGATGGAACGGCTTGAGATGTAAAAAAGCCTCAAGAACTGCCCTCCTCTGCCGGCCTCTCGGTTGAGAGGCTTCCCAGCTGTAAGTCCTCCGAGCACACACCACAGGTGGCCCAAATTTATCACAGCGTCCCGACCCCTTCTGATGACGTCACTCCGGGGGCGTGGTTTCGGGGCAGCGATGGAACGGCTTGAGATGTAAAAAAGCCTCAAGAACTGCCCTCCTCTGCCGGCCTCTCGGTTGAGAGGCTTCCCAGCTGTAAGTCCTCCCGGATCTTACTTTTTCAATAATATTTTGTATTTACTCATTGATTGTTTTTTCTGCACGCCACAAGTTTTTTTAAGTGTCATTGTTGGTGCCTTTTGCATTTGTGATTTGATTTCAAGGACCTACACTTGGTTATTTTGCTTTGGCCTCTGTTGAAACAGGATGCTGGGCTTGATGGACACTTGGTCTGAACCAGCATGGCAATTTCTTATGTTCTTATGTTTTTAAATGCCATGGAATATAGCCTAAAAACTTCTTAGGAAGGAACTGAAAAGTGCGTTGGGGATGGGGGGGGGGGGGGATAGATAAAATCAAAGCTCAGTTTATATAGAGTACAATGTTTACAGACCCAATTAATACTGGGCACGGAGTCTTTCATAATCATAATTAAGCTTTGTATACATTAATATAAACTCATGAAAATAAGTCACAACTGACCTAGTCTATAAATGAAAAAGATTTTTCTCAAAGAAAAAAAAATAAGGGTCATTAAATATCTTTCTACAGACCACTATGTTGAAAAAAGCGACAAAAGAGAAGATCAAGAAAGATTAGCCCAGTAAATAAAACGTACAATGGACCTTAAATACCTAATGGAATTTTCCTTTGAATGAAAATTTAACAAACTATCTGGAAAATGTATCTTTATCATTTGGTCTGATGGAATAGAAATGTTCTGTTTCTGCGACTCCATCAGCAGCTCTGTGTTCCTGTTTCAAACTATGAAGGCACTTCAGAGTCAGGGCTTCGCTCCACTGGGCAAGGAATGCGGTAAATAAGAGTCAAACGCTGTCCTCACTCTTATTGGCTGCAGGCCAGGGTCTGTTCCTTCTGAGCTGCAACCTGGATAGTCCTTTCCTCCTGAAAAGTATAATAAAGACGAGAACAATAGCTTCAATGTTGTCCTGTCTACAGCCTATTACTATTTGTTTTTGTTTGTTTTATGTTTGACCAAGCTTTCTCCTGCTTCTTTTTCAGATCAATCAGAACTGGCGTCTTCTGGACTATGATGCTTTGAGCTTTCCTTTTCAACCAGCAGGGATTTTTCCCTAACTTTTATACCTGCTCCCCTCATCCCACCCCTGCATCTAAACCTATATATCACAGCAACAGTCCATGGTCAGGGGCTTCCGAAACCCCCAACATGGACACAATCTCCCCATCCTACAACCCAACCAACAATATCAAATGTAAATTCCATAATAAAATACTCCCATTTAATCCTAACCCTAAAATCTCCTTATAAAGCTCCCAACCCACTAACCAATCCTCACAGCCAACCCAACACAAGTCATCAATACAATATTCTGCACAAAATATAACCCCCACCCCCAAATTATTCTTTGTTATGCAGTTCTAACAAGATTCAGGGGATGCTGATCAACCCAATTGCCCAATTTAGCATCTTCCAAAGAAGGCATTTTTCTATCCCTTGTCACAATTGTGCTTAACACATACCATATAATAATTATACATTGAACTGTTAAACATACCAGAGGTTCTGCCTAAACAAAGGCTCCTTTGTTTATATGTCAGCAACTTTGTTGACATTACTACCCCTGCTAAAATAAAGTCCAAGGCCACAGGAGATGATTGCCTACAATCATTTACAGCATGATTTCCACCATCTCAGAGCAATAGGAACTATAGTCACTTTCAAAGAGAAGCCATTCTATTAATGTACTGGTGGTATTAAGTGTAATTCCTTGGGAACAGTATTCTTTATTTTTAGGAAAAAATGATGAAATTGCATGAGATATAAGCTCTATATTACATTCCATGGAAGATGTGACTCTTTTATAGTTGATCCTTAACTTATACAGATAATGATGCAGCCCCATAAATTAATGATATCATAGACATCATGTATGGGACTTTATTTTAATTAGTTTGAGTTCTATTGCTCGCTGTGGGTTCCTGCTTAACATGGTGACATCAACACCTCCTGAATAAAAACCTTCTTACAGTTTAATGTAGAAGCTAATCTCCTGTGTTCAGAAAAGATTCTATTTAGGCATTGTTAATATCAGTATTCCAATCAGAAAGCCTAGTCGACAACTATATAACAGATTAAAACCTGAAATAAAATAAATAACTTTTTTAAATCTGAGAATCATGCTTGCCATCAGGAACAAGAGAGAAACATTTGTATTCCTATCACAGCTTAACAGTCACCTTTAGGGCACTGAAATTAAAGAAGCATGTGGAATACTGAAGGACAATGCTCTAGTCTAGACTGATGACATTGATATTTCATGCTGTCCCTTTGCGATATTATCTGTCTGTGTTTAACACTAGACTTGAAGTAGTGATAATCATTTATTATTTCAAACTCATAGGGAGCAATTTCCAAACTGCTTGCATTGGGACAAAGTCCACGGGTACTTTTTAACTCGTGAACAGCTCATGTTGTTTGCAGTGTATGCAGGTACTTTTACCTCATATACATTGCAGTAAATTTTCAAAGGGAAAATATCTGCATTGTTTCCTCTTTGTAAATTAGTGGTCACATTATGTTGTGAAAGAGGTCTATAAAATCATGAGTGAAACAGAATGGGTAAATGTAAATTGGTTAATAACTCTTTTTCAAAAAATATAAAGACTAGGGGACACTCAATGGGGTTAGTAAGTAACACATTCAAAACCAATCGGAGAAAATTATTTTACACTTAATGCACAATTAAGCTCTGGAATTCATTGCCAGGGGTGTGGTTAAGGCAGCGAGTGTAGCTGGGTTCAAAAAAGGTTTGCACAAGTTCCTGGAAGAGTTCTATAGCCTATTAGCCAAGTAGACTTTAACAGTAACTTTCAAAGTGGCGTACGGGCACACGTGTGTGTGTGTTCGTCAGTCCACGCCCAGGGAGGCACCTATTTTCTAACATATGCGCGTATATGTGCACATGCTATAAAATAGTCTGGCCCCGCGCACGTGTGCCTAATTTTAAGTAGGCACACATCTGTGCCTGCAAAAAACGCTTTTACCAAATAAGTGGGAACATTTTAAAAGGGATGCATGTTGCCACAATTGCCTTTTTTACCAGCTCCTCCCCAGTTCACCAAGTTAATGGACAGGTCCTCTACCCCCCGGTTTGATAGCCTGTACACCACCCTCAGTTACCCCAGACCCTTTACACCCCTCAGATATGGCTCATTATTATTATTTTTAAACTTATGTGCCATCCATAGCAGAAGTACAGTTCTGTGGCAGGGGACCTCACGAGCGTTGATTGCATAAGTATTTATGGGCATATTTCTGATTCAGATATCAAAATTGGTAAAAAGGAAGGCTCAAATACCTCTACTTTAGCAATAATATTTACCCAGAACAAAACAAATTTTTGTTATTTAATGACCTCATACTGGGCTTAGAGGTGCATATTCGCACGGTCATTTACCACTATGTGCGGGATAGCATATTTTTAATTGCTTCCGCCACGTTGTATTTAATCATTGGTCATTAAATGTTTTTATTTCTGCTCATTGTGTCAAAATTATTCAGTGACTTGTGACGTTAACACCATTCATGTGAATAAAGTAATTTGGTTATTTTTTCGCATTTTGCATTGTTATTTATGCATTTTCCAGCTACTTAGCTTTGAAATGGAGAAACACTTTTAGACCCAGTGTCTAGAGGTTGTTGACAAGCTGCCCGACATGGTCCATGTTTCGGCTGAAACCTTCTTCATGGGGCCATCTATGAGAGAGCAGTCACAGCATGTTATCAAAATCGAAAAATAACATTTGTAAGGCACAATAGTCAAGGTACTAACGATTGACTAGGTTCAGCATCTGTTATCAGCGTCAGCATTTTATCAACAGACACACGGCACGGCAATGGGAGCCACAATGGCCCCTAGCCTATCTAATCTTTATATGGCCAATTTTGAAGAACAGCTTCTGTATCCGGGATTAATGTTCAAAAACATCTCATACTGGTGTCGCTATATTGACGATATATTTTTTCTTTGGCATGGGGGAGTATCTACTTTACCACAATTTTTGACTTGGATTAATTCTCTTGACCAGAATCTACAGTTTACAATGCAGAATAATAACAAACAAATCAATTTTTTAGATATTTCAATTACGCTTACTGATGATCAATGAATTTATTACTTCTTTGTATAAAAAAAACCACAGATAAAAATGTCTTTTTGCATTTTTCAAGTTTTCATCCATATCATTTAAAAGACAATTTGCCTATTGGACAATTCTTGCGTTTACATCGCTTATGCTCCACGAAGGATGAATTTCTATTACAAGCACACAATCTGTCTACACAATTAAGGCACAGAGGCTATCTTTCAGGGACTATTAAGAAAGCCTTTAAATGAGCATTAAATGCCCAATGGATTTGGCTGCTATTGGACAAAGATAATAATATAGAAGACACCCCATTAATATGCACGCTGAGATTTTCCACCAAATCATTTCGTATTGCTGCTGTGATTCGAAAATACTGGCACATCTTAAAAATTCATCCAGTCTTTAATGAGAACCCAATTATTGCATACAGCTGGGGCAAAAACCTGAAAGATATTTTGACTTATTCTTTTCTACGTCCGGAAGCCCCTCTGCCTACAACACAATCCATTGGCCATTGGCCCTGTCAAAACTATTCTATGTGTGCTCAAACGATTCCAGGTTCTTCCTGGACAGATCAAGCAGGCAATATCTATACAGCAAAAACACATTCAACCTGTACTTCCACTCATGTTATCTATTTAATTGTGTGTCGGTGCAACAAATTTTATGTTGGAAGAACAAAATGACCCATGTGCACAAGATTGACCGAACATCGTAGTTGCATTACCACAAACAAAATGCAAGCACCCATTGTAGCACACTGTGTAGAGAAATCACATACATTTGTGGATCTCAAGTGGCGGGTAATAGATAGAATCTTAATGTCGAGTAGTGGGGGGGGGGGGTGATCCCCAACCTTTGTTAAATTTTCATGAACAAAGATGGATTTTTCGTTTGAACTGTGTACATCCCGATGGTTTAAATGCATCCATAGAGTGGTACACCATTCTGTAATTACTTTTTCCACTACATATATGTCGATCATGTGACATTAGCATCATTATCTTACGCGGTGTTCTCACATTGGCTAAGAGCCCTTTAAAAATAGTGCTCACATAGCCCCCCTCCAGTGGAAGAAATGCACTACTGGATGACGGAGATAACGGACGCTGAACCTAGTCAATCGTTAATACCTCGACTATTGTGCCTTACAAATGTTATTTTTCGATTTTGATAACATGCTGTGACTGTTTGCTCTCTCATAGATGGCCCCTTGAAGAAGGTTTCAGCCGAAACATTGACCGTGTTGGGCAGCTTGTCAACAACCTCTAGACACTGGGTCTAAAAGTGTTTCTCCATTTCAAAGCTAAGTAGCTGGAAAATACGTAAATAACAATGCAAAATGCAAAAAGATAACCAAATGACTTTATTCACATGAATGGTGTTAATGTCACAAGTCACTGAATGATTTTGACACAACGAGCAGAAAGAAAAAAATTTAATGACCAATGATTAAATACAGCGTGGCGGAAGCGATTAAAAATATGCTACCCCGCACATAGTGGCGACTGACAGGCGAATATGCATCTCTAAGCCCAGTATGAGGTCATTAAATAACAAAAATTTGTTTTGTTCTGGGTAGATATTATTGCTAAAGTAGAGGTATTTGAGCCTTCCTTTTTACCAGTTTATATTACGACAAATACCTCATCAAGAATTTTTGTGAGAACATTATTATGTCAAATATCAAAATGCCATGTATCGCCCATGCCTTGTCCAGACCACCCCCACCCCTACCCCCTTTTTTTTGAAAAGTTCTGAGATGTGTGCACAATGGCATGTATGCGTGTAAACAGGCAGCTTTTAAAATCTGCTGGGCACGTGTGAGCCCAACATGTTCGTGCATCCCCTAATTAATGCATGCATCGGACTTTTAAAATTCAATTTGTAGTGAGTAGCCACTGCTTATTAATGCACAATAGCAGCAAGGGATCTATTTTCTGTTTGCCAGGCACTTGGTGACCTGGATTGGCCACTGCTGGAAAGAGGATTCTGGGCTTGATGGACCTTCAGTCTGACCGAGTATGGCAATTCTTATGTACCTGCTTTTTGTGCAGGCATCCGAAGGGAGCAAAATAGTGTTCGTACATATGAAAATCAAATGCATATATGCTGTTTTCCTCCCTTCACCTAAACACATCCCAAGGAATGCCTCTTTTTAAGCTAGCCAAAAAAATGAGGGAGCCCACACATGCCTTTATTGGATAGAGGAGGGCAATTTTCAGCCCAAACTATTTTCCCAGGTAAATGACTTTGAAAATTGAAATGTTTCAGCTCCCATTCAACTCCATAAACACGAATGCCCTAACCACAAACAGTTCCTCTAGAATTATGTCTTTTTTCACTCTCATCACAATATATATTCTGTACTTGACACATGATCAAATTATAAAATAGGCTTAGGAAACTTTACCAAATTGCAGGTGTTGTTTTGCAGTTACAACATTTCAGGCCTTATTTTTCTTAAACAAGGCTGAAACAGTTTTAACAATGCTTGATGATAATTAGGCATGCACACGTTGTAAACTGAACTGGACTCCTAACCTTCCAGTTTTGTTTTGTTTTCAGCGCTTGGGAGGATCTAATTCAGTACATGCTTGTCCCAGTTGTTACTGGATTTTGATATTTGCTTACTGAAGGAGAAGGGGTAATAATCCATGGTTTCTTACAGTAGGTAGACATGTGTCTCCCTATATAAAATGCATTTTGAAAACCATCCTGCCCTGCTACATTTGCAAAACTTGCAAATACCTTTTATTACATTTCAAATTAGCTCTTATTGGTTGAAATCTAGCAAATATTCACACCAAGCTACTATTCAATGGGGTAAACTTTCAAAGGAGTTGCAAACATAAAAGTTACATGTACTTGTGCACATGCTATTTTATAAACATCAAAACTATGCTTGTATTTTTGGTTTTGCATGTATATTTACCTGAGTAAGAAAGGGGCTGTCTAGGAGCATTCCTAGGTGGGACCAAGAGGAATGCATGTAAATTGCTATTGTATAAGAGATTTATGTGAATACATTAGGCAGCTTATTCACACAATTTTACACCTGCTAATTATCTAGTGTCTGTTGTCTGCTACCATTGTCTGGGAGATCTGGGTGAATTGGGGGCAGTTCAGAGTGAAGAATTAGGAGGATCTTGATGAACATGAGATGGACTGGGTGAACTGGTGAAAGTATCGGCAAACTGGTGATTTAAATTACATGCAGGTATTTTAAAACATACCAATGTCCAATCAGGGTTTTTCATGAGCATGTTACATTTTTTTTTTCCACGTAAAATGTAAGGACTCATGTTTACAAAATAAATAGGAAAAGAACACACTTTCAATGCATTGCAGGTATTCACTTGTAACCAAACATATGTGTATTTTATAATGTGCATGTACCTAATACTTGCAGGTTATAAGATACTGTAGTAGATCTCTATGCGGCCATATATGTACACACATGGGGCCGCGCAGAGTTGTTTGAAATTTATTCTCAATATGTTCATGAAACTTCATTTACAGACTTGTAAATGTGCCAGACAATACATATGATGTGCCAGGACCCGCTAGTGACTGCCTACCACAGTAAAAACTTGGACTTATTTGTAGAGCCTTAATCATAGCCTTTATCATATAATTCTAGAATTGTCAACCTACGTCTTGTCCAGCAAGAGGTTTGGGGTCAATCTTGGGTTTCTAACATATAGTGTCACAATGAATTCTGGCACTTGTCCTGTTTTTTCATGGGAAAGTCAAGAATACTAGTACCATAATTAGGGATTAGAGGCCTTGTTGCCAAATTTAGAACCCACTAGATTATAGTGGCTAGAATTTTGTGAGTTTTGGGAAAACAAAACAGAATGTTTTGCATTTTAGTTCCACTGATTTCTATTTGGTCCTGTAGAGTATCTATGTAGAGAATGCATAAGAACATAAGATGTGCCAAAGGGTCCATCAAGCCCAGCGTCCTCCAATGCAGGTCATTAGGAATTTTGGGTCAGATTCCAAAGGGTAGATACAATTCCTTGTTTCTCACTCCCACAGATAAGTGGTAATTTTCTCAAGTCCACCTGGCCAAAACATGTTTATGGACTTTTCCTCCACGATCTTCCCTTTTAACCCATCTATGCTAGATGCCTAGATCACATCATCTGCCAACAAATTCCACAGCTTGAGTGTTGAATGAAAAAATATGTACTCCAATTTGTTTTAAATCTGCTTCCTATTAATTTCATGAAGTGCATCTTTATCCTTGTATTTTCTGTAAGGGTAAAAAGCCATTCCCTATTTACCAGATCCACCCCACTCAATACTTTATACATTTCTGTCATATTCCCTCTCAGTTGTCTTTTCTCCAACTGAAGAGCCCATTTCTTTACAAGAAAGCCATTCTATTCCCTGCCTCATTTATGTTGACATTCTCTGTAACTTTTCTAGTTCTGCTATATCTTCCTTGAGATAAGGTGATTAGATCTACTCTCAGTTCTCAAGGTGCGGTTGTACCATATAGCTAATGAGATTCATTATGATAGTCACAATTTTATTCTCCATTTCTTTTGAATAATTCCTAACATTTTATTTGCTTTTTTGGTTACCGCTGCACACTGAGCTGAAAATTTCAACAAATTGTCCACAATAACTTCAAGACCTATTCCTAGGTGGTGACTCGTAATAACAGAACCCAGCATTCTTTACCTATACTTAGGATTATTTTTCCCTTTGTACATCATTTGTCGCTTGTCCACATTAAATTTAATCTGCCATTTTGATGCCCAACTCCCCAGTCTTGGAAGGTCTTCCTGCAGTTCTCAGTCTTCTTATTGTTTTAACTTCTCTGTGTCATCTGCAAATTTGTTCATTTTACTTGTTTCTCCTTTTTACAGATTATTCATGAATATATTTTCTATTTTACACATGAGCAAATTATATAATAGACTTAGGAAACTATATGAAATTACAGGTGGTATAATACAGCAACATCATCATTTCAGCCTTCATTTACCTAAACAAGGCTGAAACAATCATGAGGCCCCGATGTCAGGAGTATGCCTGCGGGCCGGGCAGCAGTGTCAGATCTGGGTCCGGGGTCCAGTTTAGGCCGAGATCCAGGCATCGGGACAAGGCCTCTGGGCGAGGTTGCAGCATCATGCCTGGGTCCAAGCTCTGGCCTAGGCCAAAACACAGGCATCGGGCCTGGTTTGAGCTGAAACTCTACCATAGTGACTTGGCCTCTGGGTCAGTTCATGGTGTCGGGCTGCGGTCTGGACTCCAGCCTAGACTGAGGCCCAGGTGTCAGAAATGACCTCCATGCAGTGTTAAATAGGCACAGCTGGGCCTGACAGCTGGGCCTGACAGCCAAGGCACAGCTGGGCCTGACAGCTGGGTCTTGGCCTGGGTCCAGGCCAAGACCCAGCTGTCAGGACCTGGCCTCTGGGCTGGGCCACAGTGTTGGGACCCAGTCTTTGGGCTGGTCTGCGGTGTCAGGCCTGGGTCAGGGTTTCAGCCTAAGCCAAGACCAAGGTCACGGTAACCTTCTGTGGCCTCAGCCAACGCAAGTCTGAAGCTTTGGCTTGAACCTAGTCCTAGCCGATGGATCCCCACTGGACTGGTAAGTGGGGACAGGGGGCATCCTGGCCACGGGCATATTTCCAGATAGTTGGGAGGCCCTGTGAGGCCAGTTTTCATTTTTTGGCCTTTCTGGAGTGGGGTTTAAATGTTTGATAATTTTTTTTTTTCACACAAATGAAACAAATCAAACATTATGCACACTGAAATTCATGGGAAAAATACCTCCCCAAAACATTTTTTTTCCTGCACATCCCTTTTCTCCAGAGGAAGGTCCAATTAGACTAATCTGATTTTTTTGAGTAGGTGACTAGAGAATTAGATCTTGGATTTTAGCACAGCTTATGATACAGTTCCATGTAGGAGGCTCATGAAAAAAATGAGAAGCTAGGAGTGGGTGCCAAGGTGGTGGAATGGATTACAAATTGGTTGACTGAAAGGAGACACTGTGTAATGGTAAATAGAACCTACTCTTAAGGGAGGACAATGTTAAATGGAATGTCTCAATGATCAATTTTGAGACTGATTCTAATTAATATCTTCATGAGAAACATTATGCAGGAGTTAGAGAGAAAAGTTTATCTTTTTTGCGAATGATACTAACATCTGCAACATTCTGCACACATCTGAAGGAACAGAGAGAATAAAAAACAATTTAAGAAAGCCTGAAGAGTGGTGAAAGGTTTGGCAGCTGGGATTCAATACCAAGAGGTGCATTCATGCATTTGGAGTACAATAGTCCAAAAGAGCCGTATGCGATAGGTGTGAAATACTAATATGCACGGACCTTGACAGGGACCTTGGGGTGATAGTGTCTGGAGATCTGAGGGTGACAAAGCAATGTTACAATGTGGTGGCAAAGTCAGAAGGATGCTGGGCTGTATAGAAAGAGGGATAACCAGCAGGTAAGGAGATTCCAGGGGGATATGATACAGACCCTCAGATATCTGAAAACATTTTATTTCTGTTGGAAATAAAACTGTAGAACTAGGGGGGTCACGCTATGAAACTCCAAAGGGGACAACTGAGAATTAACATCAGAAAATATTTCTTCACAGAAAGAGTGGTGGATGCTTGAATGCCCTCCCAGAATAGGTGGGGAAGACGAGAATGGAAATGGAATTGAAAAGGGCATGGGATAGGCACAGCAAATCCCTAGAGGCTAGAGAATGGAAAGAACTAGGGTAACCTATATTTACTTTGGGGCCGATGCAATTACAGTGCGCTCACACGAACGCACTGTTTAGCCCGCTGTCGGATGTGGGTTAAATAAGTGCTAATGCACCCCCTAATGCAATAGGGGGATTAGTGCCTATTTAACTCGCATCTGATGCGGAGTGAATGAGTTAGCGCTCATCACATGCAAGTGCAGGAAGTGCAGGAAGTGGAGAAGTAGTGGTTAGAGCAGCGGGCTATGCGCAATAGCCCAGGGTTCAGGTCCTGCTGTTGCTCCATGTGACCGGGGCATGTCAGTTTGGGTATATGTTATTAGTGCCCGGGAGTAGAAAATGGGAAGGGATACCCTTGGATAGAACAGCTGAGAGAAGGGACTATATCGTTACTAAGATAGATTAACCCAGGGGGGAGTAAAAAAAAAATGTTTCTGGTTTCAGGAAAAGATAAATTTTGTATTGACAGAGAATAATAAACCACTAATTTCTTGCGGCAATCGTAGGAGTAGCATGTCATCCCACAGAGCGGCAAGAGCCTTGCCAAGGGCCAAGCCAATGGCCGAAACCAAATAATGTCCAGATCCTCGGCAGTAAAATAAGTCTGCAAAGGAGCGAACTCCGAAACCGCAATAATGCAGAAGGCGCGCAGTAGGAAGAAGACAAGAGGAGAGAGCAACAGAGGAAAAAGAGGCGGCAGCAGAGCTCCCACCCGAGGAAGGGAAGAGCAACAAGAAACAGAGATCGAGGAATCGACAGAAGTGGAAGCAGCGGAGACAGGGACGGAGGAAGCACCAGGGGCGACCATCGGAGAGAGGAGGACATCAAACGAACCGCCAACAAGACAGCGGAGTACTCGCAGACGCTCACAGCATTATGCCTGTAGGAGTGACGAAGGCTGGCATGCAAAGAGAATGGGATATCCAAGCTACCAGAACAGAAAGCTACGTCCACAAGACCAATACGGATATGGCAATCAAGCTGACCACCCTTGGCAGAACCAGGACGGCACAAGCTGGAACAGTAGAGCAAGGTGGGGTTGGGGAGATCAAGGTCTTTACCCCAGTTGGAGCTCGATGAGGAGACCATGGGATGGGCCACAACAAGGAGAAATGAACAGTCATCAATACCAGCCTCCGTGGGGGTCTTGGTCAGTGCCGCCTCAAGGACCCCCACATTATCAAGAGGGAGAGCAAGGACCCAGGTCAGCACCATGGGCTACAAGAACGGCATTCAGCAATGAAGCAAGAACAAGGCGAGGTACAGATGACGCTACGAGAGGAGCGTCAGACAGGAATATGAGGGCACCAGTACAGGCCTTGGACGATGGAACATCAGCGCAGAATGAACAGAGAGGGTCACAAGACAATGGAAATGCAGAGGACGGACCATCAACAAGTCAGTCAGCACAGCGGCCACAGACAGAGCAAGGTAGTGCGGGTGAGCGCGTGGACAAAGAAGGGGATAACGGGCAAACACTGTCTTCTGGGTCAGGGCTCATGGGGCAGATAGCAGTTCGGTCACAGAGAAAAAGAAGCACAAGCGTAGGGTAAGCACCAGTACGGATAGTTCCTCAGACACATCATCGTCAGACTCGGGGACGGACAGCGAACAGCAAGGGCCAAATAAAATGGTGGAAAAGGAGTCAAGGGGACCACCAGCGCTCACAACATTATCTGAGCTCTGGGAGGAAGTGCCCAAGGGATGAGAAAGAAGATACGAAAGAAGAAATACATAGACATCTTTAGTATTCTGCATGGGCATCGAAAAATAGAAGACCGAAAGAAGTCAAAAAACCCAACAACAACTAGGGAAAAGAAGATGAGAATCCCTAAGAATATAGTTTACTGGATGGTAATTATATAAATGTCAACAAGTGGGGAAAAGGGGGTGCCAAGGTCAGGGACACCGGACACAGAGGTGTGGCTACTGTGCATTAGCCAGACCGAAACTATGGAACTCTATACTGATGGAATTAAGATTAGAAACCAGTTTTTCATCTTTTAAAATATATATAGTTCTGGGTCTTAAAACATATATATCTTAACACACTTATCTCCCTTATATATTTTTTGTTACTTGTCTTTCGATTGTTCTTTGTAAGGGCCATGCCCAAAAGTTATTAGTTTTATGTAAACCGATACGATGTGCAAACGGCTATCGGTATAGAAGAGACTCTAAATAAATAAATAAATAAATAAATAAAAAGAGTCTCAAAATGTGGCTGTTTAGGCAAGCGTTTGAAGATACAAAAGAGAGTAATATATAACTGTCAGGCCAATACAGAATGGTGCGCTTGGCCAAGCGTACCGTTAGCCCCATTTGGCCATGCGTTTTTGACGCGCTATTATTACTCATTATACAGTAAGGGATAATAGTGCATGAAAAACTCCGAAACTAATAGCGCTCATCACATGCAAATTCATATTGATGAGCCTACTGGTAGTCACCCGCAATACAGAAAGCAAAATGTGCAGCCAAGCCACATATTTTACTCTCAGAAATTAACTCTTGCCAAAGGCAGGAGTTAATTTCAGACGGCATCTGGCAAGTGTACAGAAAAGCAGAAAAAAATGCTTTTCTGAACACCCTCCGACTTAATATCATAGCGACATTAAGTCAGAGGCCCCAAAAATTTAAAAAAAAAAAAATCTGCCTGCAGCCCACGGGTTGGAAAATGGACGCTCAATTTTGCCAGCGTCCATGTTCTGAACTCTTGGCTGTCAGCGGGTTCGACAACCATCACCGGTAAAATTAAGCATCGGCTGTCAGACCTGCTGATAGCCACCGCTTCTGCCAATAAGGAGGCGCTAGGGATGCGCTAGTGTCCCTAGCGCCTTCTTATTAGCACGGGCCTTAATTTAAATAGTGAATCGTGCGCCCAGGAGAGGTGCCTGGGTGCACGTTGGGAGACCGGGTGCTCGCCTTGGAGCGCCGGCCCTTCCGCGGAGTTTACTGAATTGGCCTGTTTGTTGGTAGGCAATTGGAGAAGAGGACTATAATGGTTATTACTGGTCTTTATTGAACCTTTTATTATAGTATTTTATGTTTTAAATTTTATTTGATTTTATTTGATTTGCTTTGATTTATTTTATGTTTTAAGAAGTTATTTATCTATTTTATATGTCAAAGGTGTATTCTCATTGATGTATTATATGCCGTATTTGAATTTTGTAATATTTTATCCTGTAAACCGATGTGATTGATCCAGAACATCGGTATATAAACCAAATAAAAAAATAAAAATAAACCTACTTTACCAAGTCACAAAGGAAAGTGTGGAGGGGAGTTGATAGAACTCTTAGTTCTCAAACTATATTGCCAGAAGATCATGCAATTAGCCACATTCTAGGGGTCACCTGGGGGAGGAAAAGACCTAAGAGAAAATATTGGCACAGTTCTATTGGCCAGGCTACATAAACAGATCCAGTTGTATTGCTGGTCTTGCCCTACCTGCCAACTCACAAACACTGCTGGTGTATGGACGACACTTCTCATACCTATGCTGATAAAAGAGACCCCTTTTGAAAGGATGGGCATGGACCTTGTGGGGCCACTAGAGAGATCTACTCAAGGAATTAAGTGCATCCTTCTCATTCTGGACTGTGCCACAAGATATCTGGAAACAAAACAGAAGAGAGACCGTGTGCCGTGGAAAGAAGCTCTTTATTTTAATTTTTAAATAAAATGCCATTTCCTTAATTTTTAAATAAAACGCCGTTTTACTTAAAAAATAAAATAAAGAGCTTCTTTCCACGGCACACGGTCTCTCTTCTGTTTTGTTTGCTTTGACTACATTGGACCGTTTCCCGATCTGTTTCTTTGGACAAGATATCTGGAGGCAGTACTGCTAAGGACTGTGAATACCCCAATGGTGGTGACTGCTCTAATGAAGGTATTTTTTCATAACGTGTGCTTCCCAAGAAGATCCTGATGGATCAGGGAACCACATTCATGTCCAAGGTAATGAAAATATTCTGCACCTTGCTCAAGGTAAAAACTTTGCATACCTTGGTGTATCACCCGCAGACTGATGGCCTTGTCAAGCACTTCAATCAGCTCAAACAAATGTTGAGGAAATTTGTGGATGAAAATGACAAGAACTGGAATACATCACTACCCTATCTGCTGTTTGCAATCCACAAAGTATGACAGAGCTTGAAGGGGCTTTCACTTTTGAGTTACTGTATGGAAGGAGACCGAGAGTAATCTTGGACATAGCTCATGAGACTTAGGAAGATGAAGGGAACCCCAAGCAGAACCTCAATGACTACGTTCTCCAAGTGCAGGATCACCTAAAAAAGGCTCACCTATGACTAGAAAAGGTTCAGGCTACCCAAGCCCAATGTTACAATTGCTCAATGGTCCAAAGAGTATTTTAGCCAAGCAACTGTGTTCTTGTCCTCCTCTCATCTTTGGAAAGCAAGTTGTTAGCCCATTGGCAAGTACCCTATGAAGTTTTGGAGAAAACAGGGCCTGTGTATTACAAAATAGTCCAATGAAATAAACAAAATAAAACTCAAATCTACTACATAACCCAGTGGGTTGCACAGGAGTGTTGACTGGTACAAGAAGGAGAGTTTGGTCCAGAGATCGGACTTGAAGTGGACCAAATCCAGATTCCTTTTGGAGAACAGCTATCCATTGCACAGACAACTGACTTAAAGTAGCTGGTGGAGCAAAATAAAGAGATCTTCTCAAATCTACCAGGTCATACCCACTTGGTGCAACATGACATCATTATGCCTTCTGGAATTATAGTACGCCAAGGATGCTATCAGATTCCTGAAGCCAGGCACTGCATCATTGAGACTGAAGTGAAGGAGATGCTCTGGCTCGGGGTTGTAGAGGAGTCTAACAATGAGTGGTCCTCACCCATAGTGGTGCTGAAGCCAGAATGGAGCATAAGGTCTTGCAATGACTTTAAAAAAGTCAACAAGGTCTACAAACTTGACGCATATCTGATGCCACAAGTGGGTGAACTGAGTAAGCATCTGGGATATGCCCAGTTCATCTCTATCCTTGATATTCTTGATGCCAGGTGGACTTTTCCAATTCACCTTCCTCCCTTTTGGTCTCCATGATGCTACTGCAATATTTCAACACTTGGTTGACCACCTCATCCACCCACATCAAGGGTATGCAGCCACCTACTTGGATGACATCATGGTATACGGCCCAGATTGGAAGAAACATCTAAGACAAATCCAAGCCATGCTAACCAGTCTGAGGAAATCAGGACTAAAAGCTAATCTTAAGAAGTGCTTGCTGGGAGGGCAAGAAGTCCAATATCTTGCCTCACCCTGGGGAAGGGCAAGGTCCATCTGCAGACCCAGAAGATCAAGGCAATCACCCGGGTGCCATTCCCACAAACTAATGCAAAAGTGAAAGTGTTCTTAGATCTCACGTGGTATTACAGAAGGTTTATCCCCAATTACTCAGAGAAGGTGGAGCCTCTCATAAGACTATTAGTGAAGGAAGTACTAGAGAAAGTCCAGTGGTCATCAGAAGCAGAGTAGGCCTTCTGGGCTATGAAATAAGTGCTATGCTCTGAACCAGTCCTGATAAGTTCAGACTTCACAGAACCCTTCATGGTATAGACCAATGCCTCAGAGTTAGGCTTTGGAACAGTGTTAATCTAAGAGAAGGATGGCCAAAAAATTCTTTGGCATATATTAGCCCTAAGCTGATGCCACAGGAGAGGCATTACTCAAGAATTGAGAAGGCTTTGGCAGTCAAGTGGGCCTTAGAAGCCTTTTGCTATTACCTGTTGGGACAGCAGTTCACACTCATAATGGACCACCAGTCAGACCTATGGATGAACAGAATCAAGGAGTCCAATCCAAGGGTGATGAAATGGTTTCTGGTCCTTAGCCCTTCAACTATGTAATACGACATAGGGCAGGCAGGGAAAACACCAATGCAGATTTCCTATCTAGAGACGTGTCCCTGATACAGGCAGGCACTCACCCCGACAAGGCTAAGCTGAGGGGGAGAGTATGTGAGGGAATCTATAGGAAACTCCCTCAGACTACCTTAAGGGACTGGGCACAGCTCTCTCACCCAGTCTTCCTTAAGATCCAGACCCAAAAGGAATCCTGGGTGAAAGAAGGAGCCCCTCATCAGAGTATAAGGGCCTAGAAGGATTAACAGGCCTCAGGGAGCAGGCAGGTAGCTAGCCACAGTATGAGAAAACCTGCAATGCATGATATCTCTGTGTTACTTGAACTTTAAGGTGAGCAGTATCATTTGTTTGTTTTCCTTTGCACTGTTTTTCACTGTAAATAAATTGCACAAAAGGAAACAGCCAGAGTCTACCTTTTTATTCCTTCTGGCTGTTTCCAAGCTGCTATCAACCAGGTTACCACAGTTCCGTTGGTTGTCCTTTTTCCCCCAGGTCTCTGAGATATCTATTATGTCAATATCTTCATCTACTGCCATGCACACTAACTTTTCCATCTTATTTTTAGTCTTCTGGCATGTATTTTTATTCTTTTTAACAACTCACTTACTAGCAGTTGATTTAAGTAATTTAGAATCAGCTTTTTCCGATCCTCAGAACAATTTAATTTCCCTTTATTAATGGTATCCATTGTGGATACCCTGCTCTGAACCATGATCTCCTGAATGACTTTTGGCTTTCCCTTATGATCTAGTTTAAAAACTGTTCTATCTTCTTTTTAATTATTAATGCCAGCAGCTGGGTTCCATTTTGGTTAAGGTGTCCTTTCGGAATAGGTTCCCCTTTCCCAAATGGTTTTTCAGGTTCTAATGAATCTAAATCTATTCTCCCAGCACCATTGTCTTATCTAAACATCTGTGCATGGAACTAGGAACCATGGAGATTCTGTAGAAATCTAAATTTAACCTCCACAAACTTTCTCCTATACCTGGACATAGTCACTCAACACTGTAATACTTTCAGTCCTTGGCTGGTTGATGGTCCTCCAGTACAATTAATATCAGCACTGGAATGCAGAGTGGCATAGAGTTCATGGAGTAGGAAATTATATAGGTCACATACGTAGCTGTTTTTTCTTTACACTAGTGGCTCATATTTAAATTAAATTTAAGCACCTAAGGCCTGGATTCACCGTTCTATCACAGAATGGTGAATCCAGCGAAAACGGGGGTGTGGGGGTGAAGGGGGGGGGGGCCTTCGCAATGGTGCGAAGGCTGCTGAAAGCCAGCAGCCTTCGCACCATTGCGGTGTTTTCGCTGCCGGCTTTCGCACCCAATAGCGCCACCGTGAAAGGTGGTGCTATTGGGTGTACTACTGGCGACGATAACATAGCTTATCTTATCGCCGCCAGCAAAGACACCGCAGAGTCTGCCTCCTTGGTTCCCAGACTCCTCCCCTCGCACCCCGACTCTGCCCGACTCCGCCTCAGCATGCTATCGCACGCGAAAAAGGACTAATTTAGGTGCCAGTATTTCAGCACATCATGTAGATGTCAACTAAAACTGAATCCTCTAAATTAGACCTCCTATTTATTGCATACATCTAGGTGGCTAAGTTAGGTACTTAGTGCTGAAAATCAGCACTAAATGGCTAACTTACATCTCATGACCTGACACCCCCCCCCCCCCCTCCACCCCTGGCCCCGCTCATATTTTAGGAACTTAGGTACCTGACTCCTTATGTTAAGCACCTAGATATTTTTTAATATCGGCTTGTAAGATAATTGAAGCATTGCTTTGTTGACCCGGTTCACAAACTCATGCAGATATCATAATGATACATGCAAAGTATGACTACAATCCATTCAACTACTAGATGAATGGTCAAAATAAAATTTATGCAACTTATTATAGCAAATAAATGCAAATAACTTTAAGAATTAAAAGTTGTAAGGGCAAAAAGAAAGGAAAGGGCAGTGGGAAGAACCTGTGATCTAATACAGTAATAAGGGGCTGGATATCAGCAATCTGGCCAAAGCAGATAAGGTTCTCCTACTAGATCAGCAAGTGGAACTGCTCCTTTAATTCAGTGCTAGAGCCTCTGGTTTGGAGCCAAAAAGTCACAGGCTGATATTCTGAGAGCCACAGTTAGAAAAATGGCTGAGGTGACATGGAGTGCACGGTGGGGTTTGAACAATTAATATGTATAAAAGAGGAAACAAAACAACTGGAACCAAGGTACGTTTAAGCCATGAAGAATTGAATCATGTCAGATCCCTTGTACATTGGAGGCAGCCAAGTCTGAGCATGTTGTGGACATGATGCATGCAGGCCTGGGGAGGAAGGGCAGGTGGTGCCCACTTCAATGATGCCGAGAGTCATCTCAGAGGAGGCACCTCTTCAGCTCTTGGATTGGTATAGGACCCCTTTTCTGCTAAGTTGGGAGTAAGGGAGGGGAAGGGCCATAAAGCCATAAAGATGGCATAAAGACAATGCATCCCCCACCCCCTAAAAAAAAAAAAAAGCAAGGCTTTTCTATTATTAAGAAACTTAGAAAATTAGCTTCTTCCACAGGAATAACTAGTTCCATATGTAATCTTTCAGTGAATAAAGGTTATACTCCTACTTTGTTCAGAGAGAAGTGGGTGGATGAAAGGTGCAAATGCCACACTGAGGGTACTGCTCTTTAAGGTATAATACTGACAGGATCTCACTACAGGCACCTGAATGAAGGGGATAATTATCTAACAGAATAACCTCTAATTACTTGCACCAAAATATCTCAGGTGATAATGAATTACCAGGTTGATCACGTCAGCCTGTTTGACAGAGGAATTAGACTGAAAGGACCTGTTTGCTGCTAAAAACTGGGCTGCAAGTTGCCAAAGACCTTGGCAAATATGTACTTAGTCTCTTTCATTTTCCTACCGCTGTTGCTCCGGTGAATCTCATTGTGTTACATGGAAATGCAGGTTTTCCTAAAAAGGCAATGTAAGGTTACTCACGCCTCCCAAGACCTGATTCCCATTGTTCACTATCTAGGGTTTGAAAAGGTCAATAAAAATCTACCAAATGGAGCAAGTGATTGAAAATAAGCAAAGCTGCTTCTAGCAAAGAATCAGAATCTCTCCAGCTTTAGGTAACAAGGAAGACGGAGGCATGGGAGGAGTGGTTGCTTGCCCAAGGTCATGCTGAGGACTAAAGATCAGAAACTTGGGTCTCAGATCCATGAGGTTCCACGTTCTTACTGAGAAAGCACTACCTCCATGCAAACAGAAAAGGGAAAAGAAACCAACACAGGTGAAAACACCTCTCTGAACATGGAGTTATTAAATTACCCTTCCACATACGGTATATTTTCATTCTTTCAGATAGCTGAGTTGTACACATTCTTCATCCCTCAACAGTTTACCTAAGAGCATTGTAAAAATATTTGTAACCTCCTAAGGGTAAAAATATTCTACCCAGCTTTGATAAAGGTAGTTTGAACTGTGTCAAGGTTTTTTGCAAAGTGTTTTCAAGATCGTTTTACTGTTCAGAGCTGTTATTGTGTTCTCATGAGAATGTAACATTCGCTTGAGGATGGAAGGGGTCAAGGAGCCCCCAGCTAACTGACTGTGGTGAAAACTTCCTACCACAGTAATACCGGTTGACATTATATAATGTAACTCATTAAGGTAAGATATTTCAGTAGATTATGTTCTAACAGCATTTTACAGAATAGTCAGTTGCAAGTCTTTCATTTTACCAGCCAAACAGCAAATTTAGAAATGTTAGACATGCCCTATGCTGTAAAAATGATTGTAGAGGGTTCTTTTGACAGTTCCTTTATCCACATTATTATGTGGATATGAAATAGGTGCCTGAAATGTCCACATTTTCTTTCTAAGGGTTAATGTAAATCTTATACAAAGGGCACAACTTTCAAAAGCATTTATGTGAGTTGATTGCCCTGAATGAAAATTGTCCCTCAAGGAGGGTAAAAGTATGTGCAGGTTTTCACAACATTAATACCTTTGAACTGGATTAAAGAGAGATGTACCTGGGGCTTGCTTTGGTTTAGGTGAGAGAGGGGGAAAATGCATGTCGAATTGATTTTAAAATTGCATGCGCTCTTTTGCTTCAGATTGGTCACCCACAGAAATAACAGGTGCGACTGCATGCATCCACTTTGTGCACGCATATTTATCGCTAATTTTCAAAGGGAAACTATAGTTTGAAAATGAACCTTGAAAGTAGAATGTAAATCAAATAAATAAAAACTATAGGTTTGAAAATTGACTACATGGCATGCATGCACGTACCTTGCCATGCTGCGGGCTATTGAAAATTGCCCTCAAATTACAGATGTTCATACCCAATCCATTTTAGTCTTCTGCCAATCAGGGGATGAGAGGCACTACCACAGTTCATTTAGCTTGATCAAAAATTCTCTAGTCCAATAAATATCGTGAAATATTATCATAAAGGCTTTAAAATTCCTCCTGATCTCTTCCATATCATTGTGGTGCCTGAATTAGGTTAAATCTCTCTAAATTTAATTTTGCATTCCTGTTAGGATTAACTGGAAAACCTTCTTGCTCCTTTTTTTTTTTTTTTTTTTTTTAAACTTTTGCCCTGTGAGTAGACAAGCAAATGTCCACTTGGCTCCAGAGCTGAATCCAGCATGCCTGTTAACTGAGGGCAGCAGCTTGTGTATCACAAAGCTTCAGGCCTTAGGTAAAAAATACACTTTCAAAATCCTTATATCATCCTCATCATTGGTGTATCATTTATTGCAGTGCTAAGCTTTCCTCTCTACTTCACTCCAGTTTCCAGATCCTGACCATGTACCATGTTATCTCCCCAGACTGCTCTCTGCTTTTCTCTCTCCCTTTTGCCCTCCATCATGTCCTTCTTAATTAGATAGTTTGCCACTAGAACCTGTAGATACATGACCAGAAAAATCTTATTCCCTTTTTCACCAGATCTTCTATAAGGCATCTTCTATACCTCCCATTATCCTATGCAAAACCCTCTCATTTGAAATCATGTCCTTCCAGCTAATCTTTGTAATTCTCCTGTAGCACCATATTTTCAAATGCATGCATTTTGTTTTTCTTTCTTTGACATGGAAGTCTCCTCCTGTTTCTTTGGGTTTCCAGTTCAGGTGGAACCACAGCTGGGATCTAGCACCTTGATTCTTCATTGGCAGCTACATAGGGAGGTTTCCCCTATTTTACATCCTTTCCTACCCCCAATCCCCAGTCCCAACATATCTGCAATTATGGATCCTAAATCCAGCCACTAGATATCATCCTTATGCAATGACTATGAGTCTTCTCTTCACACCCCTCTGTCCCCCTGGGACAGTAAATGCTACTTCCAAATGGTACAGCCCATATTTCTTTATAATCATTTTGCTATAAATCCATGTTTCACTTCTATATTTATTTATTTATTTATTTATTTATTTAAACGGATTTATATACCGGAGGTTCCTGTATAATATACATTATATATATATATATCATATATATATATATATATATATATATATATATATATATAATATCATATTCTTGAGATGATGTATGCACTCTGTAGCCTTTTATTGAACAATGAATTCCTCCCAAAATAATTTTTAGTATTTCCTATATGTTAAACAACTCCCATCTTCTGTGATTTATTTAATTAAATCTTTTCTATACCGTCATTAGGAAGGATCCAGCTACCTATATATTTATATTTTTTTTGATTTATTAAAGTTTCTACCCTTGTAGATCTTCTTTCTTATAGACCATTAATGCTGTATCATCAGCATATCATATGCTTATTAGATTTCTACCGTTCATATTCACACTTTTCAGTTCCTTCGGGTCTCTAAGATTAGAAATATACTATATAGAGAGGGTGGTGGTGTAAAAGATCATGACAGCAGAGTAATAGCCTGCAGCTGTGCTCCTATCTGTTCTATCTTTTCTCTATCTGCATGTTCCAAGATTTGTGGCAAACTGGTCAAAAGGAAGGAGTTGGGAATTCCGGCTGCGGCCCCTTACCTGCTCTGGCAGGCACCAACGCCGGATTCGCCCTCCCGTGGCACGAGGCAGCCCGGTCCTGTTCCCGGCCGCGGCAGGCCTCCCACGCGGTCTGGGACGCCGCTGGCAGGATCCCTGCGTGCACGTGCATGCGCGGCATCTGCCGCGTCTTAAAGGGGCCACGGTAGGAAACCTCGGCCTGGCCCCTGAAGATGACGTCAAACGCCTGGGCTATTTAAGCCCAGCTCAGTCCAGTGTTCCTTGCCTTGGCAACAGGTCCTGCTCTTTGAGTGCATTGTTGCTGCATTCCAGTTCCTGCCTGTTCCTGATTTCCTGCCTGCCCTTTGCCCGTGGTTCCACTGCTCCAGTTCCTGGTCCTTTGTTCCTCAGATTGTCTTCTTGGTCTCGACTTCGGCTTGGTTTCCTGGTTTTCCGTGTCTGCTGCCCGTCCTGACCTTTGGCTTGTTCCTGGTTCCTGTGAGTCAGCTGCCTGTCCCGACCTCTGACCTGGTTCCTCATACTGTCTGCTCACCGCTTGTCCTGATTTCCAGACTGACCACGGTTCCTCTGACCTCAGCCCGCCTCTCCCAGACTTCCTGATGCTGCCTCTCCGATTGGACTTCCCTGCACCAGGAGACCCCCGCCTAAGTCCTGCTGGCCCCGGTACCTGAGGAGAACGCAGGCTGGTATAGGTGAAGCTCCTGCTGGGTTTCCTGGACCTGTACCGCCTACCAGCTACAAGGAGCTCTGAGGGCTGTCCCTTGGGGGTGATTCCAGCGCTCATGCCAGCTCAAGGGTCCACAGAGCTAACAGAAGGAGAAGATTAGAATGTTTTTGTCAGAGTACTCATTGAGCTCTTCACCTGGAACAATGGACAGGTTTTTAGTCTAGAACAGTGACACATTGCTGGGATCCTTGGTGGCTGCAATTCTGCAACTGTTGGAGTTTGAAATCATCTTAAGACCCGAGACATGGTTGACCCCACAAGGGCCAGGAGGCACAGGTAATGATGGTGGTTAACTTGATTTGGAACAGCAGAGGAAAGAGTGCTGCAGGGCAGCAGATGGAGGGGTTATTATGCTGGGAACAGCATAGAGCACAAGCGCAGCTACATCCAGCTGAGCAGATGCTTGTGGAGAGCCTTCTTCATCTGAGACCTGCTAGGCTGGAGACCATTCCTAAAACAGCAGTTAAATTTGGCCTGCAGTTGCTGGAGACCTTGGCTGGAAAGCTACCTCTGGGAGTTGACCTAAATTTGCAATTGAGAGAGAACTAATCTGTGATGTCACATTGTGTAGAGCAATCAAATGGTCTGGCAAGGCTCAGACTGATTATGTGACACTCAGTCTAGCTCACGGCCAAAGCATTGGAAAAGTAAGGCACTAAACAATTTAATGAAGTTTGTGATCCCTTTCAGGAAGTTCATAATAAACTGTTAATGACACACTTGTAGACTATTCATCTAAGTTTGAAGTTTTGGATTCCTGACATAGAGAAATACCAACTCTGAACTCTATCTTGATTAAAGATCATGTATTCCTTGAAACTAAACTTGAGAATCTTGAGAACAACCAGAGGAGAGTGAATTTATGATTTCAGAATTTTCAAAAATTTGTTATAGCCGGTAGGCGGTACAGGTCCAGGAAATGTTTAATAAATAGCTTACAGTTGTTTTAGGATTTCCTCCAGAAGCTTTTCGTCCAGTTGCTAGGATTTAATATTTGCATCAGAAGAAAATGTAAAAAGAAGGTGAAGGAACGCCTTAGATTGGGCAGCTACCCCTGAACTGTTTGGACATTAGCCAGATTCTACAAATGTCTTTGGAGGGAGATGTGGTTCTCGCTACACTCTTAAAGGCTAATATTCAAAGATTGCTAAATTCCTCAATTTAAATATATAAGTACCTGATTCACAGGGACGGTAACATCTAAACAGGCGCACATGTGCGCGTGTTTGTCGACCCGCAACTAGGGACAAAGCTATTTTATAACATATACTTTTATAACATATCATATATTTTATAACATATCATTATATGTTATATATATATCATTAACAGGAAGGAGCACAAAGAAGAATATTTGTATCAACTGAGGGAGACAAAGAAATTAATCAAGTTGGCAAAAAGTCAAGCAGAAGAGAGGATTGCCAAGGAGATAAAAAATGGTGACAAAACATTTTTCAGATACATCAGCGAAAAGAGAAAGGTCCAAAGTGGTATAGTGAAATTGAAAGGTGGTAATGTTCAATGTGTGGAGAGAGACGAAGAAATGGCAGAAATATTAAACAAATACTTCAGCTCTGTGTTCACTAAAGAAGACCCTGGAGAAGGACCATCTCTACACAACAAGAAACTGGAGGGAAGTGGAATGGATGAAAATCCTTTTACAGTAGAAAATGTGTGGGAAGAGCTAAAGAACCTGAAAGTGGACAAAGCCATGGGGCCTGATGGGATTCATCCAAGGATATTGAGGGAGCTCAGAGATGTTCTGGCAGCTCCGCTGTGTGACCTGTTCAATAGATCCCTAGAAACGGGAGTGGTGCCGAGTGATTGGAGAAGAGCGGTGGTGCTCCCACTTCACAAGAGTGGGAACAGGGAGGAGGCTGGCAACTACAGACCGGTTAGCCTCACTTCGGTGGTGGGAAAAGTAATGGAGTCACTGCTGAAAGAGAGAATAGTGAACTATCTACAGTCCGGAGAATTGATGGACCAGAGGCAACATGGATTCACCAGGGGAAGATCCTGTCAGACAAATCTGATTAACTTTTTTGACTGGGTAACCAAGGAATTGGATCGAGGAAGAGCGCTTGATATCATATACTTGGATTTCAGCAAAGCTTTTGATACGGTTCCGCACAGGAGACTGGTGAATAAACGAGAAGCTTAGGAGTGAGGGCCGAGGTGGTGACCTGGATTGCAAATTGGCTGACAGACAGAAGACAATGTGTGATGGTAAATGGAACCTTCTCTGAAGAGAGAGCGGTTTTAAGTGGTGTACTGCAAGGATCGGTGTTGGGACCAGTCCTGTTCAATATCTTTGTGAGCGACCATTGCGGACGGGATAGAAGGGTAAGGTTTGTCTTTTTGCGGATGACACGAAGATCAGCAACAGAGTGGACACGCCGGAAGGAGTGGAGAGAATGAGACGGGATCTAAGGAAACTGGAAGAGTGGTCGAAGATATGGCAGCTCAGATTCAATGCCAAGAAGTGCAAAGTCATGCATATGGGGAGTGGTAATCCGAATGAACTGTATTCGATGGGGGGGGGGGGGGGGGGGGAAAGCTGAGTGTGCACGGAGCAGGAGAGGGACCTTGGGGTGATAGTGTCTAAAGATATGAAGTCTGCGAAACAATGCGACAAGGCGATAGCAAAAGCCAGAAGAATGCTGGGCTGCATAGAGAGAGGAATATCGAGTAAGAAAAGGGAAGTGATTATTCCCTTGTACAGGTCCTTGGTGAGGCCTCACCTGGAGTACTGTGTTCAGTTCTGGAGACCGTATCTACAAAAAGACAAAAACAAGATGGAAGCGGTACAGAGAAGGGCGACCAGGAAGGTGGAGGATCTTCATCGCATGACGTACGAGGAGAGATTGAAGAATCTAAATATGTACACCCTGGAGGAAAGGAGGAGCAGAGGTGATATGATACAGACTTTCAGATACTTGAAAGGTTTTAATGATCCAAAGACAACGACAAACCTGTTCCGTAGGAAAAAAATCAGCAGAACCAGGGGTCATGATTTGAAGCTCCAGGGAGGAAGATTCAGAACCAATGTCAGGAAGTATTTCTTCACGGAGAGGGTGGTGGACGCCTGGAATGCCCTTCCGGAGGAAGTGGTGAAGACCAGAACTGTGAAGGACTTCAAAGGGGCGTGGGATAAACACTGTGGATCCATAAAGTCAAGAGGCTGCCAATGAAGAGTGGGTGACTTGCCAGAATGACGGCTACTGCCTGGAGACAATACCCTTATTCAATAAATATTAGGGATGTGAATCGTTTTAGGACGATTAAAATTATCGTCCGATAATTTTAATATCGTCTTAAACCGTTATGGAACACAATATAATACAGATTCTAACGATTTATCGTTATAAATCGTTAGAATCGTGAGCCGGCACACTAAAACCCCCCTAAAACCCACCCCCGACCCTTTAAATTAAATCCCCACCCTCCCGAACCCCCCCCCAAATAACTTAAATAACCTGCGGGTCCAGCGGCGGTCCGGAACGGCAGCGGTCCGGAACGGGCTCCTGCTCTGAATCTTGTCGTCTTCAGCCGGCGCCATTTTCCAAAATGGCGCCGAAAAATGGCGGCGGCCATAGACGAAAAAGATTGGACGGCAGGAGGTCCTTCCGGACCCCCGCTGGACTTTTGGCAAGTCTCGTGGGGGTCAGGAGGCCCCCCACAAGCTGGCCAAAAGTTCCTGGAGGTCCAGCGGGGGTCAGGGAGCGATTTCCCGCCGCGAATCGTTTTCGTACGGAAAATGGCGCCGGCAGGAGATCGACTGCAGGAGGTCGTTCAGCGAGGGTTCCGGCGCCTCGCTGAACGACCTCCTGCAGTCGATCTCCTGCCGGCGCCATTTTCCGTACGAAAACGATTCGCGGCGGGAAATCGCTCCCTGACCCCCGCTGGACCTCCAGGAACTTATGGCCAGCTTGTGGGGGGCCTCCTGACCCCACGAGACTTGCCAAAAGTCCAGCGGGGGTCCGGAAGGACCTCCTGCCGTCCAATCTTTTTCGTCTATGGCCGCCGCCATTTTTCGGCGCCATTTTGGAAAATGGCGCCGGCTGAAGACGACAAGATTCAGAGCAGGAGCCCGTTCCGGACCGCTGCCGTTCCGGACCGCCGCTGGACCCGCAGGTTATTTAAGTTATTTGGGGGGGGGGTTCGGGAGGGTGGGGGATTTAATTTAAAGGGTCAGGGGTGGGTTTTAGGGGGTTTTAATGTGCCGGTTTTTCGATTTTTCGATTTTTTCGATTTTTCACGATTTTTAACGATTTTTCACGATATTTTACCCCCCCAAACGGCAACAATACGATTCCCTCCCCCTCCCAGCCGAAATCGATCGTTAAGACGATCGAGGACACGATTCACATCCCTAATAAATATACACATGCTTACTGTGACTCCAACATCGCTCTAAGCTTCAACAGCAAGAGGAAATGTGGAAAAATGGATTTACACTCACAAAGAGGGGAGTAGCTGGCTTGTTACGGCGGTTACTACCCCAAACCAAATAAGCCTGATGCTTCACCTTCAATGCATATACAGCATAGTTCTCTGCTTCAACGGCAGGGGAGAAGAAAAAAGGGTTTGCACTCACAAAGCGGGGAGTAGCTGGCTTGTTACGGCGGTTACTACCCCAAACCAAATGTGTCTAATACTTCACTTTCGATGCATATCCAGCATGGCTCTCTGCTTCAACGGCATGGGAGAAGACTGATACATCACGTATTTCCAGCATAGCTCCCTGCTTCTACAGCAGGGGAGAAGAAAAACAACCAATAAGGACTGTATAACATAGTCTGGGTAAAACAAATAAGCATGGGTGTAGCTTGCTTATTGCGGCGGTTACTACCCCTACTACCCCTAACTAATCAAGCTAGATATTTCAATGGTGGGGGTGGAAGGGAAATAGAACCAAGAGCTAAGAGAAACAGATAAGTATGAGAGAAAAAAATGTGTGAAGCTTGCTGGGCAGACTGGATGGGCCGTTTGGTCTTCTTCTGCCGTCATTTCTATTATGTAACATATATATATATATATTATAACATATCATTTCTACCTAGATGTTAATTGGTTTCCCCCTGTTCCATTGTAAACCGGTACGATAAGACCTGGTCTTGAGTATCGGTATAGTAAAAGAAGTTAAATAAATAAATAAATAAATATACACGTATATGCATGCATATTATAAAATGGCCTGATCATGCGCTCGTGTGTGCACAATTTTAAGTGAATCTGTGCTTGCACGTGCAAATTCTGCTTCAACCATGTAAGTGGGGGAAATATAAAAGCCATGTGCGCCAATGCCATTAACCATTTTTCTAGTTTGTTCCCATTTCACCCAGTTATGGGATAGGACTTCCAAATCCCCCTAGTTTAATATTCTCCCTTCTCCCCTGTTAACCCCTACCTTGAAAACCCTGCTGATCTGTATAGATTTTTTTGTTTTACAACTTGCGCATTCTCCATAGCAGAAGTAAAGTTTCACAGCGGGGGACTCTTGTGTCACCTCTGAGCGTAAGTATTTACGTGCAGATTTGAAAGTGAAATTTAAGAATGCCCATGCCCTGCCAGACCATGCCCATTCCCCACCCCTTTAGCTCTGAACAGAAAACTAAGGCCAGGCCTACATGGCTGTGCTGAGTCGAGCTTAGCCAAGGCCTCTGAAGAACCCTCTGACCTTCCTACAGCCCCTACAAATGTGCAGGGGCTGGGGATCTCAATTGGAACCATTTTTAAAGGACCACACATTAGGGCAGGAATGAGTGGGACTCCCTCTTGCTCCTTTCATCTTAGGGAACCCTAATGGAGGGGATAAGTGTGTGTGTGTGTGTGTGTGCGTGTGTGTGTGCGTGTGTGTGTGGGGGTGGTGGGTGGTGGGGGGGGGGGGGTTACAGGGAGGTCCCCAGCCCTGGTAAATTTTTTGTGGATGGGAAGGGGATAAAGGGACTTGGGGAGGACCCAGTGGATCTCAGCTCAAACCAGCTAGGTAGGCACAGGCCCCGTTGAGTTTTGAGGGATAG